>NW_016107870.1:836570-838139 GCF_001604975.1 Cebus imitator
TCTTTTCATATTAGAACAACTTGTTAGTAGACTCCTTAGGATTTATACAGTTGACAAACATGTCTATAATTAGGGACACTTGTACATCTTTTCAATCTATGCTTTTTATCTTAACTTACTTTATTTTTTTGAAACAGAGTTTCATTGTTGCCCAGGCTGGAGTGCAGTGGTGCAGTCTTGGCTCACTGCAATCTCCACCTCCCGGGTTCAAGTGATTCTCCTGCCTCAGCCTCCCGAGTAGCTGGGATTACAGGCATGTGCCACCATGCCCAGCTAATTTTTTGCATTTTTAATAGATGGGGGGTCTCACCATGTTAGCCAGGATGGTCTTGATCTCCTAACCTTGTGATCTGCCTGCCTCGGCCTTCTAAAGTTCTAGGATTACAGGCGTGAGCCACCACGCCCAGCCTTATTTTAATTTACTTTTAAGGTTGGCTCAGTGGCTCACGCCTGTAATCCCAGCACTTTGAGAGGCCAGGGTGGATCACGGGGTCAGGAGTACAAGACCAGCCTGGCCAAGATGATGAAACCCCGTCTGTACTAAAAGTACAGAAAAATTAGCTGGGTGTAGTGGTGGGCACCTGTAATCCCAGCTACTTGGGAGGCTGAGGCAGAGAATTGCTTGAACCCAGGATTTAGAGGTTGCGTGAGCCAGTGGCGCCATTGCCCTCCCGCCTAGGTGACAGAGTGAGACTCCATCACAAAAAAAAAAAAAAAAAAAAGTGGAAGATCTGTTAGATCAAGCTGCTTTCTTTGTAGCAAGGGTTTCCTGCCTCTGAAGATAGTATTCTCACTGGGAAGGTGGAATTAGGGTTTGGCTGTCTTGGGCCAGCATTTCACGTGCTCTGAAGCAGCACAGGTGGTATTGGATTTTCATCTCAGGTGGCCTGAGGTATGGCTGCCCTAGTAACACCCATGCTGTTCTCAACAGACCTTTCAGAGAAGAGGTGTGAGTCTCTGGGGTCTCCCTCCCTCCCACCTTTGGTTTTGTCCTGCTAGAGACCTCTCCCATATTTACTTAGAAGTAAGTAACTTACTTGACACTTTCTGGCCTCATTTTGTCTCTGGCAGATATCAACCTGAATTCCCCTAACAAAGGTCTGCTGTCTGATTCCATGACCGACGTCCCTGTCGACACAGGTGTGGCTGCCCGGACTCCTGCTGTTGAGGGTCTGACAGAGGCTGAGGAGGAGGAGCTCAGGGCTGAGCTGACCAAGGTGCTGTGGCTTGGCTGTCTGTTCTTGCGTGAATTGGCGTTAAGGCCCTCTTGGATTAATGAGAGGCCAGGTTACTGGCCATATTCCGGAGGAATTGCCTTGGGTGACCACCTACCCGGCTCTGCCTTCCCACAGATAGTGGGGCTGTCTTTGTATGTGCCCAGCTCCATGCACTGGACTCAGAGCCACCTGGCAGTAGAGGCTGGGCATGACTTCCTCCCCACACCTCTGCCTGGTCCTTCCCGAGTGCTCCAGGGAGCGTATTCACACACAAACTGCCTCTGAGCAGCCATCTGCTGGGAGTGTCTCTTTTGGAATTAACACTTGATAATCTTGTTTTTTTTTTTTTTTT
>NW_016107870.1:839019-871840 GCF_001604975.1 Cebus imitator
TCGATCTCTTGACCTCGTGATCCACCCGCCTCGGCCTCCCAAAGTGCTGGGATTACAGGCTTGATCCACTGCGCCCGGCCCAATTTTTATATTTTTAGTAGAGATGGGGTTTTGACATGTTGGCCAGGTTGGTCTAGAACTCCTGACCATAGGTAATCCGCCTGCCTTGGCCTCCCAAAGTGCTGGGATTACAAGGAAGAAAGATAATTCATCTTTTTATTTTTTTGAGATGGAGTTTCACTCTCGTTGCCCAGACTGGAGTGCAATGGCGCAATCTTGGCTCACTGCAACCTCCGCCTCCCAGGTTCAAGCGATTCTCCTGCCTCCCGAGTAGCTGGGATTACAGGCGAATGCCAGCACACCTGGCTAATTTTTGTATTTTTAGTAGAAATGGGGTTTCATCATATTGGTCAGGCTGGTCTCAAACTCCTGACCTTGTGATCCACCCACCTCGGCCTCCCAAAGTGCTGGGGATTACAGGCACAAGCCATTGAGCCCGGCCAGGTTTTTCACCTTTTTAAAAACGTGCCCAGTCCCGGGAAAGAGCTTGGACAAGCCTGGCATGGTCATCTTGGGTCATTCCTCATGACTGCAAATGGACACAGTGATTGGTAGCGCTACCAGAACCATTTAGCTCAGGGGCATGGGACAGTTCTCCGGAGTCAAGTTCCTGGTACCAGATTAAAACAGATGTCTGCTGGCTGGGTGCGGTGGCTCTTGCCTGTAATCCCAGCACTTTGGGAGGCCAAGGCTAGTGGATCACCTGAGGTTGGGAGTTCAAGACCAGCCTAACCAACATGGCGAAACGCCGTCTCTACTAAAAATATTAAATTAGCCAGGCGTGGTGGTAGGCACCTGTAATCCCAGCTACTTGGGAGGCTGAGGCAGGAGAATCGCTAGAATCTGGGAGGTGGAGGTTGTGGTGAGCCGAGATCGCACCATTGCACTCCAGCCTGGGCAACAGGAGCAAAACTGTCTCACAAAAAGAAAATCTGCTGTAGACACTATTCCTAGGATGAGTTAATGCTTTGGTAAGCAGAAAGTTCTTGTGTAACTCTTCTGGCACTGTGTACGAGGATGTTAGTCACTTCCTGCAGTAGTGATGGCTCATCATGTCAACTGTGTGCTTTGCAGGTGGAAGAGGAAATTGTCACTCTACGCCAGGTCCTGGCAGCCAAGGAGAGGCACTGCGGAGAGCTCAAGAGGAGGCTGGGCCTCTCCACCCTGGGGGGCTTGAAACAGAACCTGTCCAGGAGCTGGCATGATATGCAGGTCTCTAACGCGTAGGTACCTGCCCCAGCTGCACGCCGGGGGGCTGGGGAGAACGTGGACCACAGATGTGTTTCTGGCTTGTGGTGGGGGGAGTGTCTGCATGCTTAGGGATGAGGTCCAGCCATGGAGTTGAGTAGCCTGTTTGGAAGGAGCCAGTGGGAGGCTCTGAGCTCTTGACCCAGGGACTCTGCCTTTTTTGTTCAAAGAGCTTGGAGTCTACATGTGTTTTATTTATTTTTAAATTTTTGTGTATTTATTTATTTTTTTGAGACAGAGTCTCTCTGTTGCCCATGGTAAAGTGCAGTGGCGTGATCTTGGCTCACTACAACTTCCACCTCCCAGTTTCAAGCAATTCTCCTGCCTCAGCCTCCAGAGTAGCTGGGATTACAGGTGCCCACCACCATGCCTGGCTAATTTTATATTTTTAGTAGAGACGTTTTGCCATGTTGTCCAGGCTGGTCTTGAACTCCTGACTCAGGTGATCTGCCTACCTTGGCCTCCCAAAGTCCTGGGATTACAGGCGTGAGCCACCACACCTGGCCTTTTTTTTTCTGTTTTGTGATGGTCTCACTCTGTCACCCAGGCTGGAGTGCAGTGGTGTAATCATGACTCACTGCAACCTCAACCTCTTGGAGTCGAGTAGTCCTTCCATCTCAACTCCCTAGTAGCTGGGACTATAGGCATGCACCACCATGCCTGGCTAATATTTTCACATTTTGTAAAGACAGCGTCCTGCTTTGTTGTTTAGGCTGGACTGAAATTCCTGGGCTTAAGCAATCCTCCTATTTCCGCCTCCCAAAATGCTTGGGATTACAGGTGTGTGCCACCACACCCAGCTTATGTGTTTTAAAAAGGCAGATGGACACACTGGCAAGTTGTCCAGGTGGAAATTGATAGGAAGAATGTGTTTCAGGGTCCAGACTTGAGAGAGCACTGATCAGGTCTTTGGCAAGAATGGTTTTTCTGTGGTCCTTACTGTGGGTGTGGCATGGTCACAGCCTGTGACCCAGATTTGACCATATGGGCTGGGCTCAATGGCTCATGCCTGTAATTCCAGCACTTTGGGAGGCTGAGGTGGGTGGATCACTTGAGGTTAGGGGTTCAAGACCAGCCTTGCCAACATGGTGAAATCTCCTCTCTACTAAAAATACAAAAATTTGGCTGGGCATGGTGGTGTGCATCTGTGATCACAGCTGCTGGGGAAGCTGAGGCAGGAAAATCTCTTGAACCCGGGAGGTGGAGGTTGCAATAAGCCAAGATTGTGCCATTGCACTCCAGCCTGGGCAACAGAGCAAGGCTCTGTCTTAAAAAAAAAAATACAGGGCCGGGCACGGTGGCTCATGCCTGTAATCCCAGCACTTTGGGATGCCAAGGCAGGTGGATCATGAAGTCAAGAGATCGAGACCATCCTGGCCAACATGGTGAAACCCTGTCTCGTACTAAAAATACAAAAAAATAGCCAGGCACGGTGGCACGTGCCTGTGGTCCCAGCTACTCGGGAGGCTGAGGCGGAAGAATCACTTGAACCCAGGAGGCGGAGGTTGCAGTGAGCTGAGATTGTGCCACTGCACTCCAGCCTGGTGACCACAGAGCAAGACTCTGTCTCAAAAATAAATAAAATTAAAAAAAATATATAGATATGATCATATTGTCCCACAACCCTAGGACCTCTGACCTTTTATGACTACGTGGTCCTATAACCCTGGGATCTCTGTCCCAGATGTGGCCCGGCTGTCTGAATTTGGGGCGTGCTGCTTTCTCACTTGGCCCTTTCCACGTGGCTTTTCTGAAACATAACCTTCAAGGTGGGGGCGGGCATGGAATGTTTCCCGGAAGCCATGTTCCCACAGAAAGATCAAGTCACGCTTCATAAATCTCACGTATGAAAAGCCCATGTTTGGGGGCCGGGCGCGGTGGCTCACGCCTGTAATCCCAGCACTTTGGGAGGCCGAGGCGGGTGGATCACGAGGTCAAGAGATCGAGACCATCCTGGTCAACATGGTGAAACCCCGTCTCTACAAAAAATACAAAAAATTAGCTGGGCATGGTGGCACGTGCCTGTAATCCCAGCTACTCAGGAGGCTGAGGCAGGAGAATTGCCTGAACCCAGGAGGCGGGGGGTGGGGAGAGCCAAAATTCCAAAGTTAAAATCAAAACAGGGGAAAAAGAGCGAAACCCCGTCCAAAAAAAAAAAAAAAAAGAAAAGCCCATGTTTTTATCATAGGACATCATAGGTTTTGAATCCCAAGGTGTTTTGGAGCTATGGGCTGTGCCCTTCCAGTCCCCCGAAGCTCGCCTGGCGGCCTGGGGCCTGCACAGGGCGTGTTGGGGCCGTGGACCCTGTTCTCGGGCTGTCTGTGGAGCTGATGTTCCTGTCAGCTGGTCCTTCTTTGTCTTCCTTGGAACCTCACCTACAGTTTGAAGCCTGAGTTAAAATTGTTCTTCTAAATAATTCACTGGAGACTTTCTGTTTTTAGCTATGTGAAAACTTCTGAGAAACTTGGAGAGTGGAATGAGAAGGTGACCCAGTCAGACCTGTGAGTGCCTGTGCCCTCAACACTGCTCCTTCCTCCTCTCCGCCTCAGTCAGGGAAGGGGGCTGTGCACGCTTCACACAAAGCTTGTTTTGGTGTTTGCTGGCTATATTTTCTTAATGTTACTTTTCCTCTCTCAGCTAAACTATCCTTTAAACTTTTGTGTGACAGGGAGTAGTAGCTGAAGGAAACTGTCTCAGCCACCTGACCACACTTAAAACTCCCCTCTGCCTAACACATCCCTTAGATAAGAGGCCTGCACCGGTCCTGGCTTCATCTCTCACTAATAGAGCTGCTTGGCTTCCCGCAGTGCACAAACCGGACAGCAGCACTTGGCCTGATTGTGTTGGTGTCAAATTTTTGTTTGTTCTAACCCTAACCATTTTCCCTGCTTAGCTCCAGCTGGTGGGTCTCAGAATTCCTTTCATCCTTTAGAGGTAGTTCTTGAGTGGAGGGTGTGGTGTGGGATGTGCTGGTGGAATTCAAAGTCCTGGTGTTCTGGGGGGCGCCACACTGTCAGAGCATCAGCCAGTGTGGATTCAGTGTGGATAGTCGTATATGTGTGTGTTGGGTGTAGTTCAGAGTGTCTCCTAATGTTTGGAAATCCTTCAACTAGATAATTGCACTTCATTGATTTGTGCTCTGATATGATTATAACTTCTTTAAACTGAGTAGAGAAATATTTTTAAACTGTCTCTGTGGGAGTTTTCCATCAGTTATTTAGAAGGAAGCACTGTCATGGTTGCCACAGAAGACGGGCAGAAAGTCCTCCCATGTTTGAAAGGAAGCAGTTGCTGGCAAGCTTGTCTTGAAGGTCCTGGGGGGCCAGGCTGGCGCTGTGTGTATGTGGAGCCTTTGTGTCTGGTGTCACAGTGGGGGTGGTGTCAGGACCTGGCAGTTTATGGGCATGGCTACAGCAGCCAGTTGTTGACCTTGGTATTCTAGGAGGACTGGCAGGCTATGTCTTTAGGGCTGCATTGAACAGTGACTTTGCTGGGCTGCAGGTGTTTCTTAGGTTGGGACAGAGATGGCCATCCTTGTAGTCTGGGCGTAAGGCAGATGCACAGTGCAGAGTCAAGTCTGCAAGTAGTCTTAGGAAACTTCAGTGCTGTTCTGTAAAACCAACCAACAAAAAAAAGCTGCCGGGATTGTATTCCAAACAGTGTTTCAGAGGGCTTGCTTACACCACTCAGAATCCTGACCTCTCTGGAGAAACCTGTGGCTCAGCATGGATGCATATGGCCGGTGCGTCACCTGGCAGAGGCCATTTCCTTAAGGTTTCACCCCCAGTTCTGGGGGGACACCTGTCAAACTGGCAGCTCCAGAGTGGAAGCGTTTCTGTCCCGACAGCCCTGGGGGAGCGGGGGTGGACGGGACGGACGGGGCGGGGCAGGGCATGGCAAGGCAGTGGTCTCTACCTGGACATCCCAGGTGGAGGGCAATGGTCTCTACCTGGACTGCCCAGGCGGAGGGCGATGGTCTCTACCAGGACTGCCCAGGCGGAGGGCGATGGTCTCTACTGGGACAGGACAGCCCAGGTGGGGGCGATGGTCTCTACTGGGACAGGACAGCCCAGGTGGGGGCGATGGTCTGTACCGGGCCGGCCCAGGCTGAGGGCGATGGTCTGTACCGGAATGGCCCAGGCGGAAGGGACGCGGCTCGGCAGGTGGGGCCTGAGGATGTGGCCGAGGCGTGTGCTTCTCCTGGCTGGTGCCTCTCCTAGTCAGGTTTCAGGAGATGGGCTGCTGGCTGCCTCCACTGCCCAGAGCTCTTGCAGAGGAATGCAATCAAAGCTCCCTGCATCCTGACCCACTTGTTTGTAGACGGTTTCAGCCAGGGGCAGCCTGGAGGATGGGAAGGAGTGGGTGGGTGGGTGGAGTGCTGGTGCTTGGCCCTGTGAGGCTGTGATGCGGCCACGTTCTCCTCAGAGGGTCATGTCTGACTGCGGGAGCAGCCCTCTTCTGTGAGTGGTGAAATGAATGCCTTGTTGGATTCTATTTACAGGCAGAGCTAACTAAAAATCCCAGTGCTGAGCAGGGCATTGTGTAGATTCTGCAGTTATGAGCTGGTTCACTTTGAGATGTTTTGGTTGTAGGTGACAGAAAGCGTGACTCAAAGTAGCATCAACCAAACGGGGAGTGGGGAGCACTCACCCGGCAGAGAAGCCCCAGGGAGGGAGCAGCACTCACCTGGCAGAAAGCCCCTGCTCCAGCGCTGCAGCCTAGCAGTGTGGCCCCGTGTGGGTCTCCCTGGACCAATGGCTGTGGCCTGGGAGGTGGTATGCTCTGGCTAGGCCTGGATCTCCTGTCCACCCTGCGTGGGAGTGGGGGCAGCCACCAGAGGAAGACTCAGGAGAGCGGGAGCGCCAGGATGTCCACCAGATGCCCTGTGCTGGCCAGGGGATAGCCCACTGGCCGTGGGACGAAACTGCTCTGTCCAGGGCTCTCTTCCTAGAAGGTCTTAGGAATTCCCAAATGGGTGTTGGCTGGGGTTGCCCGGCTGGGCGCTCTCAAGTGCAGCTGAAGGCGGTTACTGGGTGCAGATGCTGAGCCCTGCCCCTTCCTCCTGGGCCTAGCTTCCTCTTCTGTCATGGAGTAATAACAGCCCTGCCTTCTGGTTCGTTTGAGGAGTGTGTGTGCCTGTGTGTTGGAGGCTCTCAGAACAGACTTGCAGCCCTGCGAGCCTTGGAAGGGGCACCTCAGTTGCTGCCGCCACCACTTCAGAGGCCCAGGATGGGACTCAGAGGGGAAAAGGAGAGGTCAGAGCCGTAGCCGTGTTGTAGGAAGAGAAGGCCCGGGAGGCGCTGCTGGGGGCTTCAGGCCGTGCAGGGGATGCCCAGTGCTTCCAGGGCCGTCTGAAGTTTAGTTAGGAGGTTCCTATTTCCAGAGGAGGTTCCCTTGTGACCCCTTGTTCTCACACCCAAACAATGCGTGGGCTGTGGAGCCACCAGGGCTTGAGTGTGGTTTATGGCATGGCACAGCAGGGAGCACAGTGGCCCCTCGTGTCAGCGTGACCCTCAGGACCCTCCTCCTCCTCGGGCGGGTGGTTCTTACCCACCCACAGGTACCGCTCAAGACCCCTGTCTCATTCTGAAGGCAGTGCCAGGCACAGGTGCTGGTTTTCTCTCCGACTTCATTTCATCCTCACTCTTTCAGCACAAATGCAGGTGCTGTGAGGACCTTAGAATCCTCTGCTGCAGGTGACTTTGCTTCAGCAAGCCACAGAACGTTCATGCTTTTATGCATTTGTTATTTCAGGGAAAATCAAGGTTGAAGAGGTTTTCAGAATTTGTATTTTTGAAACTAAATGTAGCAGGTCATTAGTTATTTATACCTGGTGTTTTATTTAAAAACAACAACAAAAAAACAAAAACAGCCATGGTTCCAGCCGCACAGTCTGGATGGGAAAGTGCATCCTCTGGGCCGGGCGTGGTGCCTCACACCTGTCATCCCAGCACTTCGGGAGGCTGAGACGGGCATATCACCTTAGGTCAGGAGTTCGAGACCAGCCTGGCCAACATGGTGAAACCCTGTCTGTACTAAAAATACAAAATTAGCCGGGCGTGGTGGTGGGTGCCTGTAATCCCAGCTACTTGGGAGGCTGAGGCAGGAGAATCTCTTGAACCCAGAGGCAGAGGTTGCAGTGAGCCAAGATCACACCACTGCACTCCAGTCTGGGCGACAGAGTGAGACTGCATCTCAAAAAAAAAAAAAAAAAAAAAAAAAAAAATACTGCATCATCTGGGTAGGCCTTGGGCTGGGGGCCTGAGCAGGCACCAAGTGGGCACGAGAGCCCAGTGCTGGGATGTGCTGTCAGCGCTCACTTGCTGTGTCCCACAGTTGTGTCAGCTGCTGGGGGCTGGAGAGTAGCAGCACTCGGCTCCCACGGGGTCTCCTGCAGGGAGTGCTTCAGAGGGCTTGTGAGTGAGGGCCCCAGAAGGCTCGTCGTGGTGCCTGCTGGGAGATGGTGTCATCAGCGGGAGTGGGAGAAGCTTGTGCCTTCTCTGGCACCCATTCCAGATGCCACCCAGTCAGGGCCTGGGCATGCTAGCTCTCCAGGTTGGCACTGGCAACACCGGGATGGCCCTGGGAGCCCGTCTCTATTCAGCCTTTAGCTCCCTGACTTCATTCAAGGGAGAGCTATGGTGAGTGGCTGTGGGTTCACATTTTGGTTGTGGGCTTTGTTACTGGAGGCTGCCATGTTCTGTGCTTATGGTGGCAGCTGGATGTGGGTCAGAGATGTCAGGTGCTGACTTGTTACGGTGGCCCGCGTGTCCCTGCAGCCGCAGCATCCTGTCTGCTGCCCTTGGCTTCTCCTGTGGACGCCAAGGCCCTGGAAATTTCGTTTGGTGGGATGCACCATGTGGGTGGACACTTGGAGAGCTGGAGGGGATGGAAGCACAGCCTTCACTAGGGGCACTGTGAGAAGAGGCCTGGGAACAGAACTGTCCCATGTCCCTGTGGAGCACACAGGGCCCCTGGTGGGCCGCGTGGCCACGCTGTGAAGCTCGTCTCCCACAGGCCTGGTTGAGCTGCGTTTTCTCCCCTCAGCATGGTCTCGTGGGAAGAGGAAAGGGGACCTGTACGAATGTGTTAGGGTTAAGGATCTGAGAGGCCTTTCTGCTCTGGCGCTGCCTATACGCCTGCACCTCAGGGGGCCCATCGCTGTCTAGCAGGCAGATGAGGTGTCTTCTCTGTCATCAGAGGGGCTGTGAGAAGTCAGGAGAGCAGGCTCAGTAGGTGTCAGGTGAGGGGTGGAGTTGGACTGTGAGGTGAGAAGGCAGCGTTATTGCAGGGCTGTGGAGATTCACAGTGTTGCTGAGAGCTCCTGGGCCAGCACAGCATGGGCTGCTCCTCGCTGCAGGGGCCTCTGGGGGCCGAGGGGCTCTGGGCCTGCACCCCTCCGCAGCCACCTGGCGTGCATCCCCCCCCGTTCCAGCTCCTTTCCTCGGTTTCCCTCGGGCTCGCTCCCAGTGCTTTGCTTGGCTGTGGGTGGTGGCCCACCCATGGTGTCTGGTTGGTTTAACTGGTGTGTATTCTTCCAGCTACAAGAAGACTCAGGAAACTCTTTCACAGGCAGGACAGAAGACTTCAGCTGCCCTGTCCACAGTGGGCTCTGCCATCAGCAGGAAGCTTGGAGACATGAGGTGAGACCTGACCCTGACCCTGCTGCCCCGAGACCTGGCCAGGGCCAGTGTGGGGTGAGGCATTGGAGGCGCTCCAGGAAGCCTGCCTGGAGATCAGGGTGCAGGCGCACTGGCTCAGGGCTGTGGCCGTCATGGCCCCCGACCAGTCTGTGTGCAGACCCTTGCCTGGGACGTTCCCATTGGCTGCTGTTCTGCCATTTCTTTTTATTTATCTATTTTTAAGATGGGGTTTCACCGTAATGGCCAGTCTGGTCTTGAACTCCTGACCTCAGGTGATCCACCCACCTCTGCCTCCCGAAGTGCTAGGATTACAGGCGTGAGCCACCGTGCCCGGCCTGTTCTGCCATTTCTGTGTTCTTCAAGGCGGGTGGCTGCCGGTGCCGTTGGGTGACTTGTAGTGCTCGGGGTTGGTGAGGGAGGAGTGTGCTCCTTGACGCCTCATTGAGAGGCAGCAACCCCAGCCTGGGGATCAGGCAGGGTGGGACCCAGGACAGGTGCTCGGGTGGCGCTTCCTCAGGGTGTTGCCCAGGCCTCAGAGAGTGCAGTCAGACAACAGGAGGCCCTGAATGAGCCTTCTGTCCTGGAGGCTGGTGACAGCCACCTGGCCGTCAGAGGTCCCTCAGCAAGCAGTCCTGGGCCCAAGGACTGAGCAGGGGCCGGCGCTTTGTGGCTGGCACATCTGCCCTGCCTGCCCTGCTCTGGGCTCCTTGACCAGAGCATGGTGATGAGGGGACCGAGCCAGAGGCCTGGGTATGATGCTCAGCTGGGCTACCTCCTGGCTGGGCCTTGGTCGGGCCTTCCTTCACAGGGCTGTATGAGTGGATGATGTGGGTTGTCCCTGTCACCGGCATGTTCCACCCTCTGGGTGCTGCTGCCCACCCTGCCCTGACCCCTTTCCCATTCTCAGAAGTGGTCTTCTGGCTTTTGGATCTCAGGGAGTGCCCCCCTGTAGCTCTGACCCAATCATAGCAAAGGTGGGTGCGGGGTTCCTGCAAGGCCGGTGTGCGGTCACAGCACTGACCCCCCGAGTCCTCCCCTCTTCCCCTCTTGTGGCCCATGCAGGATTCAGAGATAGGTGTATCTCCTGCTGGGCTGGCTTGCTGCTCCCTGTCTGCCTGCCTTAGGTTAGGTGTGTCCTGCCTTCCAGCCTGGGGTTGCCAGGTGGGGGTCGTCCTGCACCCGTCCCTTCCCCTGACCACTGAGCCAGAGGCCAGGACACAGACGGCCACACACCCAGGGACCCACTCTGCCAAGTAGAGGGACAGCCAGTGCCCAGTAGCTGTGCCCACTTTTCATTTTGTTGTTTTGAGGTAATCTACCCTCCCGTCCCTGCAACTTTTATTTCGAGAGGTGTTAAACTGGAGAAGCTGCACAGTCATCAGTATGCGACGTGTGTGTTTCCTCTGTGAACCCTCACATGTCCAGGGCTCCACGCTCCCTAGCAGCTGTGACTTGGGGGTCCTTGTGGGGCACCCTACAAATGCAGGTCTCCCCCTCCGCTGAGCTCTGGACCCACCTCCTGAGCTTCAGCTGGGCGCGGCCTCCCAGGGCTGTTTCTTGCTTAAAACGCCGGTCTTAGCACAGAGCATCTTCAGGAAGCAGCAGGTGTCTGCAATGCCTGAGTTACGCCAGCCATCAGGAGGCGTCTCGCCACCGTGAGTGTCCTCACTCCCTTTTGAGTTTCTTCAGAGTGTCATGGTGGAAATCCAAGGGGCAGGCAGAGCCTCGGCACTGACTGGAACAGCCGTGCACAAGCCAGTCCTGGCTGTTTTGATCCGCGCAGTTCTGTGTGCGGCCTGTTTTTCCCGGGAAGCACAGGGACACAGTCTGGGCTCTCTGTTCCCTCTCCTCTGACGGGGAGAAAGGCTGTTGCTCTCCTCAGGCCTGGTGTAGCCTCAGGGTGTGGCTGGGAGTGAGCAGAGTTCCTGTTACAGTGACTCTGGCACAGCTCTGTCAGTGTGCCCGGCCACACTGTGTCACGTGTTTGTATGTGTGCCCTGGTTCATGGGGCTGCTGGGGTGAGCGGGGCCTCAGGCTGCCCTGGGAGGAGCCAGCTCGCTCCAGTTGGCTGGCCGTGTTCACGGTGCCCATGGTGATGTCCTGTGTGCTGCTGTGTCTTGCCCTGCTTGCTCTTCTGTTTGTGTTTGTAGTGGTGGCGTAAACTCTGACATCTGCAGCCCCTGGTGTATCCCCTGCATCTCCAAGCAGTCACAGGTGGTTTCTGAGGTCTGGGCCCATTAACATCTTGACTTAGAGACTGAGATTGAGAGCTCTCTGCTCCCTGAAAGTGAAAGTTAGGCTCCGGGAGGGCTACATCCTGCGTTAGGGCCGGTTAGACCCAGCAGACCCTCCTGACCCTTGGGTGGAAGCCTCTTGGGCCAGCTGCCAGCACCCACGTCTGTGATGGGGCTGGGGGAAGGGGCACTGGATGCAGGTCAGAGAGGGGTTTACACCAGGGTCGGTCACCGTCCGGCTCTGTGGTCTCCTAGACAAGGTACCTGCCCTCTCGGAACCTCAAGTGAGTTGAGCATTTGTGGATTCTTCAGTGGTTCCCTCCGTGTCAGAGTGGACCTGGCTGCAGTGCCTGGTGGCAGCTGCCCTTGGACACACAGGTTTCCAGGCTGGGGTCTGCATGCATGGATGGAGCTCAGGGCAGACGTGATCGGCGCGAGGGGTGTCCCACATCCTCCCACAGCTGGTGCGCTTTGGGGCACACAGGCTGCTCTGGTTCTGTGGAGCTGGCCAAGCCCAGCTGTGGTGCCGTGGCACGTTTCACACCTTTGCGCGGCTGGATGGGGCCAGTCGTGCTCCAGGTGCTGTGGCTTCTTCTCTCCAGCCTCCAAACGGGTGTGTCCTGGGACATAAGGTGTGGCCAGGGCATGGACGGGGGCGTCTTGTGCACAGCCACAGGGCTGAGCAGTTGCTAGTCATGAGCTCACGGGTCCTGCTGTTGAGTCAGGATTTGAGGAGACTGGAGACAGGGCTGCTCTCCCTGACCATGTGTGGACTGGAGGAGCCATCCTGGAGGGTCTTCCCCTGCCAGGCCTTCTGAGCATGAGCGGGGGGCTTGGGGCTCCCCACAGAGCTGTGAGTGGGTGCTGGCCTCCCTTGCTTATGCTGCGTTTCCTCTTCTCTCCTGCTGCCACCTTCCAGGGCTCATCCATTCTCACACTCCTTTAGGTAAGGCCGAGCCTGGACACCTGTGGAAGACTTTTCTGTGAATCGGGGCAAGGTGGGCTCTGGCAGGGCCTGTGGGAGGCTGTGCTGCTGGATGGTGGGTAAAAGTGGTATCAGCCCTCCCAGCGGTGCCAGCCAGGCGGTAGGGGAACAAAGCAGCAGCATGGGATGGACGAAGAGGTCCCCCTGGAACGCCCCCAGCCCCCGGCACTTCCACGTCCCCTCCTTGTGGCTTCCCACCGAGGCTCGCAGGCCACCCGCTCCCGGGTCAGTGAAGAGCTGACCTCACTTGGTGTCCACTCCTCAGAAGAGCATTTTCATTTGGGAGAGCCGTGCCGACCCTCTCACCGCCCTTCCTGCTAAACATGAGTCCTGTTTCCTGGTTTTCCTTCAGATCGAGTTTTGTCCTGTTTATGACCTGAGAGGGTAGGTGCTCCTCCCACAGGGCCCGACCGCGGGCGTCTCCAGGCCAACCCAGGCGCTGCCGCACGCGCCCTTCTGGCTGGAACTCGAGGTCTAGAGCCAGGCCCAGAACAACCTGTGATTTCATGTTTTTACGTGACCTGGTGGTTTCTTTTTTGCCAAAAGGCCCTTTAACTTGCTGAAGTCAAGTAAGGACATCTGAAGGCTGTTTGTACCAAATACTTTTCAAAAGCCCAGGCCTGGTCCCCTTCGAGCTTCCCTACGGCACTGCTCTCCGCCCCCCGTGCTGTGCGCTGGGCAATTTGGGGTGCCCCCATGAGGCCGAGGGAGGACCCTGGGATGGAGTTTTCCTTGGGGGCGTTACGTGGAGGGGCAGGCAGCTCTCGCCAACTGCTGGGAGTGGGGAGTCCCAGCGCTGGCCATGCCCGCCAAGTTGGGTTGTGTGTGGACCTCGATGTTAACTCTTGCTTCCTTCTCTGCTTCTGCCATGCTTCCAAGCAGCAGCTACTCCATCCGCCACTCAATAAGTATGCCGGCCATGAGGTAACGTATGCTGCTCGCTGCGGCTCCAGAGCCGGGTGGCTCTGGTGGGGGTTGGGGCAGCTCCCACTGGTCACTCCTGACCCTTCCCATATCCCTGGATTAATTAAGGATGCCATTCCCTTGGCAACCTCCGGAGGGCTGAGGACTGGGAAAGACCCCCTTCCAGGCTGGCGAGGAATCCTGGTAAGGGTCAGGCTCTTACCCTGCAGCCTCCAGAGGAGATCCTTGTGTCAAACTGGGCCATGTCCTTTCCAAGTCCTGGCCCTGGCTAGGGCGCGGTTCAAGAGGCTTGCACACGGATCATGGCACTTGCTCTCAGGACACGTCACGGGGCTCAGCCTTCATGGAAACTCCCAGAGCTGTGGTCTGTGATTCTCAAGAGAGCCCTGTTCTCCTTGTAGGGACTCTGGCTGGGTGTTGCAGACGTGCTGGCCTCTGGAGGCCCTGGGCCTGGGGCGGGTATCTGGTTGTGCGGGAGGGACGGAGTGGGATGGAGCTGGCCTGCCCTGCTTTCTCCTCCTCTGTCTCATCAATCACTCCGCTGTCCCAGAAGCGTCCTTGGTTTTCCCTTCAGTTCTCTAGAGATGTGCGTGAAGAACCCCTGACTTCATAACCCCAGTACAAGAGCCAACGGTGTACCTTTAGGGGATAGCACAGAGGGGCCGATATCCCCAGCTGCACAGTTATGGGGTTTTCAGTGGCCTTGTGTGATGTCTGGGCCTGTCCCTGTGGTTGTTGGGCCTGGGCCACCTCACTTCTGACCGGGGGAGTCTCTGGAATGTCCTGGGTGTGTCACATTTTTGCAGTGAGATCTTAGGGACCCTTTGCAGGCTGGCCCTCGCCCAAGGCCCTTCAGAGTCAGGAGGGCGGCACCACCATTTGCTCTTGACACCAGCAGTCTTCCCTCTCTCTTTAAAGGAACTCCGCAACCTTCAAGTCGTTTGAGGACCGAGTTGGGACCATAAAGGTAATTGAACCAGGACCGTCCGGCCGATGTTCTTAACGGGTGTGGCCTGTCACTCACAATAGCTTGTTTGTCACCGTTTAGTCATTGTGGATTCACATGCAGTTGTAGGAAGTAACACACAGGGGGCCTGAGCCCCTCACACAGGCCTCTCCTGTGATAACATCTTGGTAAGCACGTAGTGCAGTCTTGCCCTCAGGACGTAGAAGGCCTCCCCACTGCATGTCCTGCTATCTCCTGCCCTACCCCCGGCAACCGCCAGTCCACTCTCCATTTGTATAATGTCATTTCAAGAATGTCACACACATTGAATGGCACCGTGTGGCATCTTGGCATTCACTGTCTTCTTTCAGCTTAGTGTTCTCGAGGCATGTCTGGGCTGGTGCCCGCCCGGGATTTGCTCCCTGTCACTGCTGAGCAGTGTTCATGAGACAGAAGCTTTTATAGAGCATTGAGCATGGGCCTGGGATCTGCCTCCGGTGTGTACTCTGTCTCAGGTTTTTCTTTCTTGATCTTTTCTCTCCTGTAGTCTAAGGTTGTGGGTGACAGAGAGAATGACAGTGACAGCCTCCCTTCCTCAGCGGGGAGCGGTGACAAGCCCCTGTCGGACCCCGCACCTTTCTAAGCCTGAGGTTGCTTCGCCCACCGCAGAGCACACGAAACACACCCTCAGCATCGCAGCCGCAGCTCTGCGCAGCGGAGCAGCCAGCCAGGCGGATGAGCAGAGCTGGCTTGGAGGACAGTCCTGCCCATCCACACAGAGATGCGGCTGCTGCGTTCGCATGAATTAGAGAACACAGTCTTGTACACAGACGTTTTACACTAAAGTTTGTAGATGAAGCAGATCACTGTGCTGTGTCCTTCCTCAGGGTGCAGGAAGTGGACGGGGAGGGGGCTTTCAGAGGAGTGAGCCAAAGCCCATGCTCCCTTTGGGAATCTTGCTAGCCTATCAGAATGTCCAAGGATTGAAGAGTCCTAAGCATCAAATAAGTGGCATTTTCTGACCTCTTCCTCCTCCTCCTTCCCTGACTCTCAGAAGGAATGCAATCACCCGGCAAGTCCTACCTGTTCGCAATTTTTTAATCTCAAAATGCTGAACCAGAAAACTGTTTTCTGAGACCCCCCCAGAAAGGAAACTGATCAGCAGCAGCTGCCTAATTGTTCCATTAATCTAGCTTTAACGGAAGCAAATTCATTGTTTTTTAAATGCAGTGGACTTTTCAAAAATTAAAATTAGGCAAAGCAGCTTTAGCCTCATAGAGAATATTATTTCTTCAGACTCAAGCTGAAATACAAGCCTTACATTGCCTTATGCTTTATTTCTTTGTAATCTTTGTATGTATATAGGTGAGGGTTCCTTAATGGCTGTGAGCACAGCGGGGAGTGTTAAACCAGCCTGCGTGGCAGCCTGTTCAGTTGGGTGTTTTATTTCATGCTCACTCCATCCCAGTGTACAAAACCTGCCTGTCTTCTCAACCTTGGCCGCTCCCACTGGCTGCCCCGCTCTGCCCCAAAGAGCTCTGGGGATGGGAGGGGCCAAGTGAAGGAGAAGCTTGTCTTTAGCACCTTTCAAGGAGCTGTGCCCCTTCCCAGTGCTGCTTCTGCATGGGCTTGGCCCGGCTGTCTGGCAGTCATCAGTGACTCCAGCCCGCCTGTTTTGATGCACTGGGATGAAAAAACCCCACAGGTCAGGTGGAGGGTGGGGCGTGGGCATCAGCCAGGATTGCTGTTGCCTTTTCTCATGAGCCACAAAGATCTCATTTTTATACGGTCAGACCCCGACAGCCTGTCTTACACCGGGGCCCCGCGTGTCAGGTGGTGTGGTCTGCAGGGGCAGCTCTGTGCCTTGGTGGCTCTAGGAAGGACGCTGAGGGCTTGCCTGCCGTGTACACGGCTCTGCCACTCCTGAGGGGGAAGGGCTGTTCAGGTCAAGGTGCTCTGCTTGTAGAGCCTGTGTCCTCTGACAGCCGTGTCCCCAGACAGTTCAGACACTCTTGGGGACGGCACTCCACACACGATAAAGACACGGGCTGGGGAAGCCCAGCACTCGGTGCCCTTTTTCCGGGTGTAAAATTGGCCTGTGGGATGTGGTGCAAAGGCAGGCTGCACAGGTGTAACTGATGGATCTCTTCCTTAACGTTGTAATAATGGGTAATTTGTCAATAAAGCATTCCTTAGGGGAAAGTCCACCTTTGCTTGTGTGATCTATCGTTCAGGACTATGACAAGACTGGTGAATAAACCAACATGTGTGACCTGCCCTAATGAGTCCACACCCTTGGGAGAGGCAGGCAGGGGACAGTCCAAGAGACAAGAAGCAGGTCCTCAATGCAGGGACGACCAGTGGAGCCAGTTGCGAGGGGAGGGTGGCATATGGCCAACCTGTAGGGCCAGACCCAGCATCTTGGGCACTGAGCCCTGGGAGGGTGAGGAGGAGCTCACCAGACTCCAGGTTGGGTCAGAAGCTCCAGTGGCTTTGCCAGCTGCACCTGCAGGCACTGAGCTGCTGGCAGGCACACCTGTAGTCCCAGCCATCCTGGAGGCTGAGGCAGATCACCTGAGTCCAGGAGTTCAAGACCAGCCTGGGCAACATATCAGGATTCCATCTCCAGTAAATACAGCAGGCCAGGTGTGGGGGCTAATGTCTGTAAGCTCAGGGCTTTGGGAGGTCGAGACGGGAGGATCATTTGAGGCTGGAAGTTTGAGACCAGTCTGGGCAACATAGCCAGACCCCCAACTCTACAAAAAAGTAAAATAATTAGCCAAGAGCGGTGGTGCACACCTGTAGTCCCAGCTACTCAGGAGGCTGAAGTGGGAGAGTCCCTTGAGTCCAGGAGGTTGAGACTGCCGTGAGCCATGATCACGCCACTGCGCTCCAGTCTGGGTGACAGATTGAGACCCTGTCTCAAAACAATAGTTGTAGTCTAGAGCCCTGTGCCCTGGAAAAGCCACATGCTGCCCGACTCGTCCCAGGTGAAGAGCTAGGCTGCATCAGACCCAAGTGTGCAGTGGGAGCCCACTGGATGCAAGTGAGTGGTAGTGGGTGGGCAGGAGATGGCTGCCAGGGTCGTGTCACCCATGCTCAGTGGCCCTTCAAAGCCATGATCTTGTTCTAGGGAAGAACAGTGGGTGGCTGCAGCCCCTCCGGGGCTGAATCAACAGGGCAAGTTTGGACTATTTGGCTCAGGTCAGACGACCAGCCAAGATGGCACAGCTGAAGCAGGGCCTGCCCTCAGGGCGCCTCTGACCGCGGTGGCAGCGGCAGGGCCAGCCCCATCAGTTGCTGCAGGAAGGGTGCGGTCTCCACCTGCTGCTGTGCAGAAAGCTTGCTCCTGCGGGTTAGGCAAGTGCACGTGACTCAAGGACGTCTCACGGTGGTGCAAGGGCTGCTTTTTTTTGTTTGTTTTTTTTGAGATGAAGTCTCACTCTGTTGCCAGGCTGGAGTGTAATGGCCATGATCTCGGCTCACTGCAGCCTCCGCCTCCCGGGTTCAAGAGATTCTCCTGCCTCAGCCTCGGGAGTAGCTGGGATTACAGGCGTGTGCCACCACGCCCAGCTAATTTTTTTTTTTTTTAGTAGAGATGGAGTTTCACCATGTTGGCCACGATGGTCTCGATTTCTTGACCTCGTGATCCGCCCGCCCTGGCCTCCCAAAGTGCTGGGATTACAGGTGTGAGCCACCGTGCCCAGCCAAGGGCTGCTTTGTTGTTAGGTGTTGTAAGGTAACTTACAGGATTCTAAAGTCAAAACTGGATATAAAGCATGCTCAGAAACAGGCTCCGCTCCCCACCCACCCTCTGTCATGACTCTTACTTCTCATTCTCCCAGTGTGTTTTCATGAAAACGGAAGCAAATATGAAGATGTGTTCTCATTCCCTTCCCTTCCTTGGTCAAACAATGGCATACAGTGTTCTGCACATTGCTCCACCTCCCTGACAACACACTCCGGAGTGCTCACTGCATCACCTGTACAGACCCTTGAGGTGGGGCTGGGTGCCGTGGCTCACGCCTGCAATCCCAGCACTTTGGGAGGCTAAGGCAGGCGGATCACCTGAGGTCAGAAGTTTGAGACCAGCCTGGCCAACATGGTGAAACCCCGTTTCTACTAAAAATACAAAAAGCCAGGCGTGGTGATGCATTCCTATAATCCCAGTTACTCGGGAGGCTGAGGCAGGAGAATCACTTGAACCCAGGAGGCGGAGGTTGCAGTGAGCTGAGATCATGCCACTGCACTCCAGCCTGGGGGAAAGAAAAAGACCCCCTCTCAAAAAAAAAAAAAAAAAAAAAAAAAAAGGCTGGGTGTGGTGGCTCACACCTGTAATCCCAACACTTTGGGAGGCCAAGGCAGGCAGATCAGGTGGTCAGGAGATCGAGACCAACCTGGCCAACATGGTGAAACCCCATCTCTACTAAAATACAAAAAATTAGTCGGGCATGGCAGTGTGTCCCTGTAGTTCCAGCTACTCAGGAGGTTGAGGCAGGGGAATCACTTGAACCCAGGAGGCGGAGATTTCAGTGAGCTGAGATCACACCACTGCACTCCAGCCTGGCGACAGAGAACCTTGAGGGGGAACCTCCACTCTGGCCCCTGGTCTGGCACGTTGCATGTACCTACTCCTACTCTTCATAGCTCCCATTGGAAAACTCTAGTGGGAGCACCACACTTCCTTTGGAGGTCAGAGGTAGCCAGGCTCACCGGAGACGTAACAGCAGTGAAAGTTAGGTGATGTCTCACTATCTGGCACATAAGCCCCAATATGACAGGGAGCTGGTACCAATAAAGGGTGAAATGCGCTGTTGCTGCCTGCAGTCAGTATTTACCCGAGCTTGTTTTGGAAATGAGTTCCATGTGGTCTCCATTTATTGAACAGATACTGTAACTGGCCTTCGGGAAAGAGTCTGCTAGGTTTTGTGTGGTCCAAGGGTGAATCCAATGTGGACCCAGTGCTCAAGGACTTCGTAACCCATATGTTGGGGAAGACATATTCCCCTATGTAACTGGCTCACGTGTGATGAGGTGAAATACTTGGAGAGCTTCAGGGATGGACGGGGCAAGTGGAGTGAGTGGACCCAAGGAGCAGCAGCAACGCCTGAAGGCTCAGTCTTCCCCTCTTCTCAGAGTGAGGGTGATGGTATCTGCCTCATCCGATTGAAGGACTGAGAGCTTATAAAGCCCTTAACACAGGGCCTGATGTATCACAGGTACACAGGAGACTCTCCCAGACGGTAGCCACTACCAACCTTTCACAGGTACCTTCCTGTCTTCTTTTCTCCAAACAGGCTGGCGTGTTCATGGATAGACACAGGTGTGATAATGTACTTTTTACATATCATGCAGCATGCTCCTTTTGGTTTCAGGAGCTCTTTGCTCTTATGTAGCCTTTGTATACATTATCTTTCTTTTTTTCTTCTTTTATTTTTAATCTAATTTAATTTTTAAATTTTTTAATTTTAACTTTTTTAGAGATGGGGTTTCACCATGTTGGCCAGGCTGGTCTCGAACGTCTGACCTCAGGTGATCCACCCACCTTGGCCTCCCAACATGCTGGGATTACAGGCGTGAGCCACCGCGCCTGGCCTATTTTATTTTTTATTTTTATTGTTTTGAGATGGAGTCTTGCTCTGTAGCCCAGGCTGGAGTGCAGTGGCACGACCTTGGCTCACTACAACCTCCGCCTCCCTGGTCCCAGTTCAAGCAATTCTCTCACCTCAGCCTCCCAAGTAGCTGGGATTGAAGGCAGGAGCCACCATGCACAGCTAATTTTTGTATTTTTTTAGTAGAGATGGGGTTTCACCATGTTGGCCAGTCTGGTCTTGAACTCCTGACCTCGTGATCTGCCCGCCTCAGCCTCCCAACATGCTGGGATTACAGATGTGAGCCACCACGTCTGGCCCTATTTTATTTTATTTTTAGAGGTTTCATCATGTGGGCCAGGCTGGTTTCAAACTCGTGACCTCAAGTGATCTGCCTGCCTCGGCCTCCCAAAGTACTAGGATTATAGGCGTGAGCCACTGTGCCCGGCTTTTCTTCTTTTTAGATAAGAAATGCAGTCTTGCTCTGTCACCTAGACAGGAATGCAGTAGGACAATACTAGCTCATTGCAGCCTTGACCTCCCACCCAATCCAGCCTCCTGAGTAGCTGAGACTACAGGGGCATGCCTGCCACCAAAGCCTGACTAATTAAAAAAATTTTTTTGGCTGGGCATGGTGACTCACGCCTGTAATCCCAGCACTGGGAGGCTGAGTTGGGTGGATCACCTGAGGTCAGGAGTTCAAGACCAGCCTGGCCAACATGGTGAAACCCCATCTCTACTAAAAATACAAAAATTAGCCAGGCATGGTGGCACACACCTATAATCCCAGCTACTTGGGAGGCTGAGGCAGCATAATTGCTTGAATCTGGGAGCTGGAGGTTGCACCATTGCACTCCAACCTGGGCAACAGGGCAAGACTCAGTCTCAAAAAAAAAAAAAAAAAAACTTTTTTTTTTTTTTTTGGTAGAGATGGGGGTCTCACTGTGTTTGCCCAGGCAGGTCTCAAACTCCTGGGCTCCAGTGATCGACGCACCTCGGCCTAACAAAGTGATGAGATTTCAGGCGTCAGCTATGTTGCCCTACTGTATACATTTCAGTAACTCTAACATTCCCTTTGAGTGCAGGTTTCCATTATCACTGTTATGAAGGGTGTCACTGGGAACATTTCGGTGCATATGCTTCTTTCCGTATTCGGGAATATTTTCTTTGAAAGAATGTCCCTAAAGTGAAGCTACCAGGTCTCAGAGGGACTCACGTAAGGCCTGGGTCATTCATTCCTGCAGCTCAGCACAAGCTGAGCACAGCTTCAGTCTGAAATCAGTACCAGGTCCACTTTGTCCTCTCATTCCTCCAGTTCTGGCCTGATGTCTTTCATTCTCTTGAATCAATAGTTGCTGATATGAACCTCGCCTTTCTGCTTCTTGGGTTCCATAGGGCTTTTCTTGCTGGCTGCTTGATGTTGCACAGTTTAAGGACTGCTAGGAGGCTCTCAAGCTCTCTGACACTTCCAGGCTCTGAGACTAGAACAAGCTTGGGAATTCAAGACTGGCATTATGACAGTGAGTTACGGGGGCCGCGGAAGAAGGAGGCCAGAGCCTGTTGGGAAAGAATCTGGGTTTCACTCAGTGTGTCACGAGAAGCCTTGGATGCCATTGGGTTTGTTTTAAAAACATGACTGCAGTGAATGGACCTAGGCAAACGGGCAAGGGTGGACGCGAGGAGGCAGGAGCGCCGCGGCAGGATTTTGGGAGCTTCTGGGATGGAAAGTGGCACACGCCGCAAGTGCAGGGCAGGCCGTCAGTGAGAGGCAGAGCTTGCAGTTCCAGGGACAGGGAAGGGTGAGCCGCAGGTCCCCACGCCCTCAGCGGGCCGACGGGGTGGGCAAGGGCAGAGGGAGGTGGAGCGGGCGCTCGGCGTCCTGCGCCTCCACGCCTTTTGGCGACGATTCCGGGAGGGTGGGTGGGCGCTGGCGACGGCGTTGCAGGGAGTGGACAGGAAGGAAGCAAGTCCCATCTCGGCGCTCCAGGGATGAGCAAATGTCAGTCCCACGACGGTGGCTCGGGGTGGGAGCGGGGGCGACGGTCCGCACCGTCTCCCACCAGCTCTCGGTTCAGTTCTTTGATGAGAACGATTACGTTTTCTCAATCTTTTTTTTTTTTTTTTTTTTTTTTTTGAGATGGAATTTCGCTCTTGTTACCCAGGCTGGAGTGCAATGGCGCGATCTCGGCTCACCGCAACCTCCGCCTCCTGGGTTCAGGCAATTCTCCTGCCTCAGCCTCCTGAGTAGCTGGGATTACAGGCACACGCCACCATGCCCAGCTGAATTTTTGTATTTTTAGTAGAGACGGGGTTTCACCATGTTGACCAGGATGGTCTCGATCTCTTGACCTCGTGATCCACCCGCCTCGGCCTCCCAAAGTGTTGGGATTACAGGCTTGAGCCACCGCGCCCGGCCCGTTTTCTCAGTCTTAAAGCGCTAAGTAAACTCAACTGCAAGACCAGCAAGCCCTGGACCTCCCTTTCTACGCGGTTCCTTGCAGCACGTGCCAGCCCACCCGGTGCCCGGGGCCCATCTGCGGCCAAGAGAAGACTGGGAGGGCTGGCCCCGCCCCCGTGCTTTGGTCCCGCCCCATAACTGGCACCGCTAACCCCGCCCACTCACGGGCGGAGCCTCTGTCCGTCGCCTCTGCCTCGGGCTGTCACTCGGGGCTCCGCCCCCCCGTGGGCGGAGCCTCCGCTCGGCGCTCTGAGCGCACGCGCAGCCAGTCCCGCCCGCGGCTCCGACCCACTGGAGCCCACGTCCCTCCGGGAGCGCGCGCGCCGGTGCGGGTGCGTGCGTGAGCGTGCGCGTCTCCGCTGTCGCTGTCGCTGCCGGTGCTGCACCCGCGCCCTCTGCCGCCGCCGCCGCCGCCGCCGCCGCCCGGGGTCTCCAGACTGAGGAGTGCGTCGGCCGCTGCCCAGCAGCGCCGCGGAGCGGGGAGCGGAGCCGGCGGGAGGGCGGGCGGGCGGGCGGACGGGCAGGTGAGCTCGCTGCGGGCCGGGCGGGCGGGCCGGCCCTCGTCAGGT
Source organism: Cebus imitator (assembly GCF_001604975.1). Classification (NCBI taxonomy): domain Eukaryota; kingdom Metazoa; phylum Chordata; class Mammalia; order Primates; family Cebidae; genus Cebus; species Cebus imitator. The sequence continues at coordinate 861,678 of NW_016107870.1, forward strand.
CGGCCCACGTCAGGCCGGGGCGGGCGGGGGCGGGGGCGCGGGCGCGGGCGGGGGCGGGGGCGGCGCGCCAAAGCCGGAAATGGCGGCGACCCCCGGGCCGGTCCTGCGCGGGCGCTCGGGGCCGGAGCTGCTGCGACGCCGCGGCCTGAGGCGGGCCGGGCCGGGGCGGGGGCGCGGGAAGGTCGGCGCCGGGGCTGCGGGAGCCGGCCGGGCCGGGGGTCTGAGCGCCGCGCCTCGCGGTGGGGGCTGGGGCCGCGCTCCCCGCGGATCTGCCGGGCCCGGGACGCCTCCTCCCCTCCCCAGGTCCCCGCGCCCGCCCCCGACCCCGTGGGGTCTCCCCCTCCCGCGGGGCGACCCGACAAGCTGAAGCGGCGCTGGGTTTAGGGAGATGGATAATTTAGTTTCTGGGTCGTTGTGCTTGTAGCTCAGGGAATTGAAAATTGTTCGTTAACGCACCGTAAATTAATCTTTCAGATGTTGTAAATTCCAAAAAGCGTTTGGTTTGTAAGAAAAAAACCTGTTTTATCCGCTTTTTAAAAACGTTTTTAGCCATGCTTTATATTGAACTCTTAAGGAGAGAGTATTAGGAACTCATCCGTTCAGGTTCTAACTTGTTGGTGTTAAGTGTCTGGATTAAAGACTCTTTTTCGTGTGCCGAAGCCATGATTTCTCACATTCATTCAGTTGTGTCATACAGGAAAAGGAAGCAAAAATTTCAGCTTTATTTTTTGTTTTCCGGCTTAGGCTTGGTTGGGAAGATTCGGTGGTGGTTGGACACTTCTGCCCCTGTTTGTCGGCTTAGAAAAACCTATTCTAATGACAAAGTTAGATTGCTCCTTCTATTGTCATGGTTACTTGAAGGCAAAACTTTACCCAAAGCTTTTGAGGTTTAATGTTCGTTTATTTGCTTCTCTTTTTTAAAAATGTCGTGCTGAGTTTCAAGAATGAGTAATCTGTCAAACGGTAGATGAAATTAGAAGCCTGGATCTGAGGGCTCCAGGGAAGTTTCATGGTTCCCTTTTCGCTTGTGTCGGTGCTGTAGGACTCAACGTGGCTCCAGCTGGCTTCTGGCCCAGCAGAGAGCTGGAGGGGCCTGCTCTGGTTGGCTGGTTGTGTGGCTCTGATGGACATCCCTGGCAATGGTGTTAATGAGCCTGCAGCATCTGAGTCCACCCACCCTCTGACTGTGGCCCCCGACTCACTCTCTACCTGCCGTAGCGGCCTCCTTGCTAGTTCTGAACAGACGCACATGCTCTGTCCTTGGATCTTCTTGGAATGCCTGGTGACTACCTGCTTACAGTGCCACCTAACTTCCTGTCTCCCTTCCTCACCTAATTTTTCCGCAGCACTGAATTCTAGTAATGTCCTGTTTAATGCATTTATCATTCTTAATATTTTACTATGAGGTGAGGTCCATGAAGAGACTATTTTGTGAAAAGAGCAGCTGCTGGCACATGGTCTGGGCCCAGTAAATATTTGTTCAGTGAATGAACGTGAGGAGTTTAGCAGCAGCTGTGTGTGGTGCTGGCCTTGTCACATGAAAGTTGTTATGGGTGAGGACTGAGCAGGCAGAGGTAAGGGTTCCTGGAATGTAGGCCCTCAGGACAGAGAGCCACCAGCTCTCACCTGCCCACTGGGGAAAGACAGCCAGCTAAGAGGTGGCTTGGAAGGGTTCATGGGACCTTTGTAAATCTTTTTTTGCAACTTTGAATCTATAATTATTTCAAAGTTAAAACGTTTCTATTTTTTTTCTTTTTCTTTTTTTTTCTTATTATTCTATGAAGAAGTTAAAACATTTCTAAAAAGTCAGATCTGTTTGGGGGCGGTTGCTCCCGCCTGTAATCCCAGCCCTTTGGGAGGCCAAGGTGGGCTGATCACTTGAGGTCAGGAGTTTTAGACCAGCCTGGCCAACATGGTGAAACCCTGTCTCTACTAAAAATACAAAATTAGCTGGGTGTGGTGGTGCACACCTGTAATCCCAGTTACTCAGGAGGCTGAAGCAGGAGAATCAAACCCCGGAGGCAGAAGTTGTAGTGAGCTGAGATCTCACTACTGCACTCCAGCCTGAGCGATAGAGCAAGACCCAGTCTCAAAAAAAAATGAAAGAAATAATTAAAAAAAAAAAGATCTGCCACTGGTAATAATGCTTTTAGAAATTTTGTCCTTGAATACCAGGAAAAACCCTACACACTAGTCCTTGTACTCTGTTGTGACATTTGGTAATTAAGTAACATGAGGTGGAATGATCTGCCTGGCTCTTAATTCAGGAGAACTCCCTGAGAATGACTGTTGCTGATCCACTTAGAATGACGCCCATCAGCTGTGGTGCTGTGGCAGCGCAGCAGAGTCTGCTAAGTGACTCGCAGACTCCAGAGTTCTTCCCACAGCCTCCACCGCTGCCCATGTTAACGCGGAGTGAGTGGGCTTCAGGGCTTCCCTGCATCCCTGAAGATGCTTGTATTTAAGTGGTTCGGAGATTGAACAGATGCTGTATGTTTCTCAGTCATTTTTGTTCCTCAGTTCCCCTCGCTTGTGGAGGTTGGATGCTGCCGAGCTCGGTTGTACAGCTACCTCCGTGACCAGCACCTTTGCTCAGGGTCTCCCTGTTAATCGTCAGACCTGGAACTTGAAGTCAGGTCTTCTCTAGACCAGGTTTTTTCTAAGTATTTGTTGACCACCTCCCTGGCACCACCAGGAAGAGCCCTGTACAAGGTGCTGGTTGTGTTATATTTAGAGCGCAGATGCGAGATGCCCACATGTATGCCTGGAGTTTAGCAGTTCAATAGCTGCTTGTTGAATCAATGACTAAAATGCAGTGGGGCAGGGAACGATGATAAGGTAGAATTTTATCTAAATCAGGCAGTAAGGTGACTGATACCCGGTTAGGAGTACTGTGTCAGCAGATGAAAGCAGTTTTTCTCCAGTGAGGCAATAGATCCCTGGACCGGGTTAGAAGAAGCCACCTATGGAGAAATGAACCGTGATGACTCGGTCTGGCACGAGAGGTGGAGAAGAGGCCCTGACACCCCGGTATCTCCAAGTGGGAGGTTAAAACTGTAGTGCTGGCCGGGCGCGGTGGCTCACGCCTGTAATCCCAGCACTTTGGAAGGCCAAGGCGGGTAGATCACGAGGTCAAGAGATGGAGACCATCCTGGCCAACATGGTGAAACCCTGTCTCTACTTAAAAAAAAAAAAAAATCAGCTGGGCGTGGTGGCACGAACCTGTAGTCCCAGCCACTCGAGAGGCTGAGGCAGGAGAATTGCTTGAACCTGGGAGGCAGAGATTGCAGTGAGCCAAGATTGCGCCACTGCACTCCAGTCTGGCGCCTGGCGACAGAGCTAGACTCTGTCTCAAAGAAAAAAAAAAAAACTGTAATGGTTCTAAAACGAGGCTCATTTTGATGTTCTGATGAGAACATTCTCATGCTGCAAAGTCCTGAGATGTGTCCAGGGAGCAGCATGGAATAGGTCTTCCCACTGTGGCAGCAGACTCTGTGCTGGACCTTCCTTCCTAAAGGAGGACAAGACCAGGGCTCACATGACTGGGACTGCTCTGTCGCCGAGCTGCTGCATTCTGTAAAATGAGGGTAGTGGTGCCTCCCCTGCCTGCCTGCTGGGAGAGAAGAGGAGACAATAAATGGAAAGGTGTCTCATCACCTGCTTCCTAAATAGAAGTGACAAAGATGCTGAAAAACGGTTATGCTCTTGTTTTATGAAAATGCTTCCCCTAATCTTGGAGCTGGGACTGCCTTGCCAGGACCCCTCAGGTAATGACATCCCTGAAGAGGATTACCAGCTAGTCTGTTATCAGTCACAGGCAATTCAACCCAGAAGATTTAAGGATTAGATTACCCAGCAACCTTTAGTGTAGATTTTGTCTCTCCTCACCCTTTGCATTAACTTCCCTGTGTTGTGTGTAAATGAGGAAGTGTGTTTTGTTTTACTGGTACATGGGAGACATTTAAGGTCATTAGAAGTAAAAATTGTTTTAACAAAAAGAGAAAAATAAAAGAAAAAAGAAAAAATTGTTTTAACAATTTTTAACCTTTATGAGTTTTGTAAACATTGATATTTCACATTGAAGTTGCAGAAATTAGGACAGCATTGCATTTTCTCTCTCTTTTTTTTTTTTTTTTTGAGATGTAGTCTCATGCTCTCGCCCAGGCTGGAGTGCAGTTGCAAGATCTCGGCTCACCACAACCTCTGCCTCCTGGGTTCAAGCGATTCTCCTGCCTCAGCCTCCCTAGTAGCTGGGATTACAGGCGCCTGCCATAGCACCCAGCTAATTTTTGTATTTTTAGTAGAGACAGGGTTTTGCAATGTTGGCCAGGCTGGTCTTGAACTCCTGACCTCAGGTTATCCACCCACCTCGGCCTCCCAAAGTGCTGGGATTATAGGTGTGAGCCACTGTGCCTGGCTCCAGGTTGGTCTTGAGCTCCTGGACTCAAGTGATCTTCCTACCTCAGCCTCCCAGAATGTTAGAATGACTAGTGTGAGCCACTGTGTCTGGCCAGCATCTCATTTACTAAAGAAAGAAGTACTCAGACCAGATTTGGGACATATCTCTGAAAATTCTGGGCTGGTGCAGTGGCTCATGCCTGTAATCCCAGCACTTCAAGAGGGCAAGGCAGGCGGTTTGCTTGAGTCCAGGAGTCAAGACCAGCCTGGCCAACATGGCAAAACCCTGTCTCTACTAAAAGTACAAAAATTAGCTGGCTGTCGTGGCAGGCACCTATAGTCCCAGCTTCCTGAGAGGTTGAGGTGGTAGGATCACCTGAGCCTGGGAGGTTGAGGCTGCAGCAAGCCACAGTTGCGCTGCTGCACTCCAGCCTGGGCGACAGAGCAAGACACTCTCAAAAAAATAAAAAGGAAGTTTTGTCCTGATCAGTAATCCCCTCCTCAGGACAGACCTGCATATGCTAGAATTTAACTTTGTTCCAAAATCGTTCTACATTTTACATGAATGGGGCCGGGCGCGGTGGCTCAAGCCTGTAATCCCAGCACTTTGGGAGGCCGAGGCGGGTGGATCACAAGGTCAAGAGATCGAGACCATCCTGGTCAACATGGTGAAACCCCGTCTCTACTAAAACTACAAAAAATTAGCTGGGCATGGTGGCGCGTGTCTGTAGTCCCAGCTACTCAGGAGGCTGAGGCAGGAGAATTGCCTGAAGCCAGGAGGCGGAGGTTGCGGTGAACCGAGATCGCGCCATTGCACTCCAGCCTGGGTAACCAGAGCGAAACTCCGTCAAAAAAAAAAAAAAAAACAAGCACATGAATGGTTTGAAAAACTTATTTCTGTGCCAGAGAACTATGTCATTTATTCTTGATATATTAAACATGACTGATATTTATAAATTTTGTGATGTGTCATGAGTGCTTAGTGAGTATCGTTGAATGTGGATAAGAATGAACCTGATTTTTCATGAGTTTATAATTTTATTGTCCTTTTTAGTATTCTACTTTGAACGTGTATTATCAGCAGAAATGATCATTTTGAGATGAAGTGTCTGGAGTCATGCAGTGTCTGCATTGCCATGTTCAAGGCATTCTTTGTTTGTTTGAGACGGAGTCTTGCTTGGTCATCCAGGCTGGAGTGCAGTGGTGCGATTGTGGGTCACTGCAGCCTCTGCCTCTCAGGTTCAACTGATTCTTCTGCTTCAGCCTCCTGAGTAACTGGAATTACAGGTACCCACCAGCACCTGTAATTCCTGGCTAATTTTTGTATTTTTAGTAGAGACAGGGTTTTTGCCATGTTGGTCAGGCTGGTCTCGAACCCCTGATGTCAGGTGATCTGCCCACCTCAGCCTCCCAAATTGCTGGGATTACAGGCCTGAGCTACTGTGCTTGACCTGTGTTCTGAGGCATTCTGTGCCTGTTGGTTATGAAATTATGATTCTGGCAGCTTGGAAGATGGAATGGATTTGCCAGCCCCATCGGCTGTGCCCTGCCCTCCTTGCCGTCTTTAGAGTGTGAACTGACGTCCAGGAGAGTTCTCCCTGCCCTGTGCCTGTACTTTTTCACCAGGTAGAGTGGAAATGCGTTCTAGTGAAACAGCAGAAATATCCCGTCTTACTCTAACCCTTGAAGAAGCGGGAGCTGAATGCGGGTCCAGTCTGTGTGCTCCGCATCAGTCTCAGAATGGAGGCCAGCCCAGGTCAGATCCCTCTCCTCTGACTGAATGCAGGTGCTAGGGGTCCAGTCCAGGCGCGTCACATCAGTCTCAGAATGGAGGTGAGCCCAGGTCAGAGGCTTCAACCTTTGCCTGGGCTGCAGGTGCCTGGCAGGAGGAGTGACTATGTCAGCAGAGAAAGTGTGCACCACTGCCTGGCCTTTATTTTTCTCCTTCTATTGGTAGGGAGGAGTAGCAGAGCAAATGTTTGATTTTTTTGGTAGGCAGTCCCATTGGGTTTTTCTTTATTAAATAGGCTCGTCTTTTATTGTAAGAGGGTTTCCCTAAGACAAGTAATGAGAGAAATTCTGGGTCCAGGAGCACAGACTGTAATGTTTGTCATCTGTTGCCAAGTTTGTATTCTTCATGCAGTGTCTGTCTTTTTCCCTTTGCTCACAGGGCATTTTAATGTAGTATTTTGGTGTTAATTTAGCTACTGCAATAGGGCTTGCTATTAAAATCTGAGATTTTAAATTTTTATCAGTTGCAATAAATTTTATTAGTTCTCTCTTGATGTGTTCTTTAAAATAGGAAATTTCTTATGAGCCTGGTGTGGTGGCATGCATTGGTGGTCTCAGTTGCTTGGGAGGCAGGGGCTGGAGGGTTGTTTGAGTCCGCGCTGGGCAACAAAGCAAGGCCTTGTCTCTTAAAAAATAATAAATTTCTTGTTATAAATAGATTTTTTTTTTTTGAGGTGGAGTTTCACTCTTGTTGCCCAGGATGGAGTGCAATGGCGTGATCTCAGCTCACTACAACTTCTGCCTCCCAGGTTCAAACAATTCTCCTGCCTCAGCCTCTTGAGTCACTGGGATTACAGGCTCCTGCCACCATGCCTGGCTAATTTTTTTTGTATTTTTAGTAGAGATGGGGTTTCATCATGTTGGCCAGGCTGGTCTTGAACTCCTGAGTTCAGGAGATCCACCTGCCTCAGCCTCCCAAAGTGCTGGGATTACAGGTGTGAGCCACCGTGTCCGGCTCATTTTTGTTTTTTTGAGATGGAGTTTTGCTCTTGTTGCCCAGGCTGGAGTACAGTGGCGCGATCTCAACTCACCTTCCAGGTTCAAGCGATTCTCCTGCCTCAGCCTCCCAAGTAGCTGGCATTACAGGCATGTGCCACTACATCTGGCTAATTTGTATTTTTAGTAGAGACAGGGTTTCTCCATGTTGGTCAGTCTGGTCTCAAACCCCGACCTCAGATGATCTGCGCTCCTTGGCCTCCCAAAGTGCTGGGATTACAGGCATGAGCCACCGAGCCCAGCATAAATGGACTTTTAAAAATGCACAAAACCAGCCAATGACTGTATTTTAAATTAATTGAAAAAGAATCTGTATTCACATAAAGGCTTTACCTGGGCTGTATCCATCCTTTTTTTTTTTTCTCTTTACAACAGGGTCTGACTTTGTCTCTTGCCCAGGTCAGAGTGGAGTGGTGCAGTCTCAGCTCACTGCATTCTCCCAGGCCCAAGCAGTCCTCCTGTCTCAGCCTACCAAGTAAGTGGAACTTTAGGGGTGTGTCACCACAGTTGACTAATGTTTTAATTTTTGTAGAGATGGGGCCTCCTCATATGTTGCCCAGGTTGGCCTTGAACTCCTGGACTTGATCCTCCTGCCTCGGCCTCCCATGGTGGTGCGTGCCTACAGTCTCAGTAGCTTAGACTCATCCTAACCCTTGGCTGAGACCATAGGCATGCACCACCTCACTGACTCGTCTCAAACTTTTAATAAGTCTCTTCACATAGAAATTTTTAAAATTTGGGCTGGACGCGGTGACTCAAGCCTGTAATCCCAACACTTTGGGAGGCTGAGGCTGGTAGATCTCTTGAGTTCAGGAATTTTAGACCAGCGTGGGCAACAGAAGGAAGCCCCATCTCTACAGAAAATACAAAAATTAGCTGGGCATGGTGGTGCATGCCAGCAGTCCCAGCTACTTGAGAGGCTGAGGTGGGAGGATCTCTTGAGCCTGGGAGGCGGAAATTGCAGTGGGGGTGAAAAAGAGAATACCCCACGTCCAAATAGCAAACACTCTGAAGTGAGACAAACTGGGGTTTGTTGAACAGGCATTCTGGGACAAGGTTACCTAATACCCATTCGCCATAATCCCCAGGAGAGCCCTGCAGGGTGGGTCTTTTTTTTTTCTCTCTTTTCTTTTCCTGGATCACTGGAGATTTAACCTTACAGGGTGGGTCTTAAACAGTTTTTTAGATTCTCATATATAAAGGTATAATATTAACGAATAAGCACAAGTAATGCCATCATACATGTTAAAGTGACAACACAGAATTTACAAAATTACCTTTTTTTCCCCCCAAATTACCCCTTACTGTACGGTTTCTGTTGGGGCTGTTTCTCTTGCATCATCCTGCGGGTTGGGTCACCCCAACCGATTGTCACCAACAGACGGATGCACAGCATCCTTCTCTCTGGTGTAAGCACCGCTTAATTCATGTTATGAAAATGGTTTAAGATGAGGGCACTGTAACTCACGTAGAATCTGAAGTGGCCTTGAATAGGCAACTGGTCCAGCTGCCTCTTAGTATGTCTTATTTCCAGGTGGGTGGATTGAGATGCATAGAGGTGTTCATGGCATGGGCATCCTTGTGAACCTGCTCTTGTTCAGGATAAATAGGCAGAATTTTACTAATGCTGTTCCTGGCGTGGGCTAGTGGTCTTTACCCTGGACTCCAGAACAACTGTCCAACTGACTGACAGCTACCTCCCCCTAAAGCCTTAAACTGACTTCTGTGTTTTTAAAAGGCAAAGGATAATAAATCAACTTAATAAACTGTGCGGGGATTTTTTTTTTTTTTTTTTTTTTTTGGTGTGTGTGTGATGAGGTCTCGCTCTGTCACCTAGGCTGGAGTGCAGTGGCACAATCTCAGCTCATTGCAATCTCCACTTCCTGGGTTCAAGTGATTCTCCTTCCTCAGCCCCTCGAGTAGCTGGAACTCCAGGTATGCACCACTACACCCAGCTAATTTTTGTATTTTTAGTAGAGATGGGGTTTCACTGTGTTGGCCATGCTAATCTTGAAGTCCTGACCTCAAGTGATCCACCCGACTCGGCCTCTCAAAGTATTGGGATTACAGGTGTGAGACACCGTGCCCAGCTGGATTTTTTTGTTTTTAGAGACAGGGTCTCACTCTCCTGCCCAGGCGAGGGTACAGTGGTGCAGTTACCACTCGCTGCAGCCTTGAACTCAAGTGATCCTCCCATCTCACCTTCCTGAGTAGTTGGGATTTCAGGTGCATGCTACCATGCCTGGCTAATTTTTTTCATGTTTTTTGAGACATGGTCTCACTTTGAACTCTTGGCTTCAAGTGACTCTCCTGCCTCAGCCTCCAAAGTAGTTGCGGTTACAGGTGTGAGCTACCACACGTGGTGGATTTTTCTTTCTTTCTTTCTTTCTTTTTTGATGGAGTCTGGCTCTTGTTGCCCACGCTGGAGTGTAATAGTGCAATGTCAACTCATTGCAATCTTCACCTCCTGGGTTCAAGCAATTCTCCTTCCACAGCCTCCCTAGTAGCTGGGACTACAGGTGTGTGCCACCGAGCCCAGCTAATTTTTGTATTTTTAGTAGAGGTGGGGTTTTACCATGTTGGCCAGGCTGGTCTTGAACTCCTGACCTCAGGTGATCTGCCTTGGCCTCCCGAAGTGCTGGGATTACAGGCTTGAACCACTGTGCCTGGCCCAGGATTTTTTTTAAATTAAGGAAAGTATTTTTGGCCAGGCACGGTGGCTCACGCCTATGATCCCAGCACTTTGGGAGGCTGAGGCAGGCGGATCATGAGGTCAAGAGATCGAGACCATCCTGGCCAACATGATGAAACCCCGTCTTTACTAAAAATACAAAAATTAGCTGGGTGTAGTGGCGTGTAACTGTAATCCCAGCTACTCGGGAGGCTGAAGCAGGAGAATCACTTGAACCCAGGAGGCGGAAGATGCAGTGAGCTGATATTGCACCACTGCACTCCAGCCTGGGCGACAGAGTGAGACT
>NW_016107870.1:872000-874812 GCF_001604975.1 Cebus imitator
CTGCTACTTGGGAGGCTGAGGCAGGGAAATTGCTTGAACCCAGAAGGTGGAGGTTGCAGTGAGCCAAGATTGCTCCACTGCACTCCATCCTAGGCGATAGAGAGACCCTGTCTTAATAAATTAGTTAATAAAAATATGACAAGGGTCTCAGTGCAATGGGTCACACCTGTAATCCCAGCACATTGGGGACTGAGGTGGATTACTTGAGCCCAGGAGTTTGCCCAGCCTGGGCAACTTAGGGAGACCCTGCCTCTACAAAAAAATAAAAAATTATCCAGGTGTGGTGGTTGCACACCTGTAATCCCAACTACGTACTTAGGTGGCTGAGGTGGGAGGATCACATGAGTCCAGGAGGCCAAGGCTGTAGTGAGCTGTGATTGAGCCACTGCACTCCAGCCTGGGTGATACAGTGAGACTCTGTCTCTAAAATAAAATAAAATGACAATGGTCAACATAGTTCCTTATTCAGAAAACTCTTGATGTACAAGAAAATAAGTTATTTGTGATCAGGACAGAGAAGAATTATTACCTTTTGTGAAGTGAATACTGAGAATCAGTGATGATGTACAGTGCGTGGGAAGCTGACTTGGATTTGAGTTCCAGCCCTATGGATTCCTAGCACAGTGACTGTAGGTAGGTCGCTCAGCCTTCCTGAGTCTCAGTCTTCTTTTTTTTTTTTTTTTTTGAGACGGAGTTTCGCTCTTGTTACCCTGGCTGGAGTGCAATGGCGCGATCTCGGCTCACCGCAACCTCCACCTCCTGGGTTCAGGCAATTCTCCTGCCTCAGCCTCCCGAGTAGCTGGGACTACAGGCGTGCGCCACCATGCCCAGCTAATTTTTGTATTTTTTAGTAGAGACGGGGTTTCACCATGTTGACCAGGATGGTCTCGATCTCTTGACCTCGTGATCCACCCGCCTCGGCCTCCCAAAGTGCTGGGATTACAGGCTTGAGCCACCGCGCCTGGCCTGAGTCTCAGTCTTCTTAGCGAAAAGTGCAGATCATCATCGTAATAGCTCACGTTTACTATGTGCCTGGCATAGGTCTGACCGCTGTACACAAGCTAACTCCCAGACATACCTCGCTTGACTGTTTAATCCCCGTTTGACAGAGAGGAGATTGAGATGGGGAGATGTTGGGTTACTTGCCTGGTCACTGAGTCCCTGTAAATGGCAGCCCAGACAGGTGACCCCAGAGCTACCCTCCCACCTGCTTGACCAGGCCTGTCTCACAAGCCTCTTAGGAAGGGCTCTGTTCAGCATTTTAGCAGATGGAGGCACATGGTGAGTGTTTGCTGAGCTGCATCCGCTGTGCAGATGAAACAGATGTTATCGCAGGTTTTGTCAGATCATAGTGTCTTAATTTTGAGGTGCATTGCGTGTGTTTTAACACTTAACATCCTCTGAAATTTAGCATGTTTTACAGTTGGCTTGTCATGGTTAATTTTTACACCTTATATTTGGTTGCATACTAGACTCACTGGAATCATTTGCCATTCATCATAGTTACAGAGGCACTCTGAAACCCTGTGTGTGCTTCACCAGGGACAGCCCGCACACGGGAGGTACTGGCCAGCCATCCCCCTGGGTGAATTTCTCTAAGAGCAGCCCTAGGCCGGGGGTGAGTGTGAGAAAATTGGGGCCGTTTCCATCAGTTACGTTTCAGAGTGGGTTCCCACTGGAAGTGCTGGAAATACCCAGATGCCATCTGTAGAATTTTTTTTTTAAGAGACGGGGTCTCACTATGTTGCCCAGGCTGGAGTGTGGAGTGCAGTGACTATTCACAGACACGATCCCACTACTGATCAGCACAGGAGTTTTGACCTGCTCCATTTCTGACCTGGGCCGGTTCACCCCTCCTTTGGCAACCTGGTGGTCCCCTGCTCCCGGGAGGTCACCACATTGATGCCAAAAATTAGTGCGGACACCCGATCAGCATAGCGTACTATAGCCCATAACTCCTGGGCTCAAGTGATCCTCCCACCTCAGCCTCCTGAGTAGCTGGGACTACAGGCATGCGCCACCGCGCCCGGCCATGTGTAGCATTTTATGCACTGTGGGTTATCCGCTGTCTGTGTCTTAAGCTTCAGCTCTGCAGTCTGCTCAGTGGAAGCCTCCGGTCCACTGTACAGTGGGGGAAGCCACAGCCAGGATGGGTGTGCCATTTGATTAGTCACGGAATGAACAGGGCAGAGGTCACTAAGTAAATATGATATTGCCAGTAGGATTGTGGTCATAACTTTTTTTTTTTTGAGACAGAGTCTCGCTCTTGTCACTTAGGCTGGAGTGCAGTGGCAAGATCTCGGCTCATTGCAACCTCTGCCTCCCGAGTTCAAGCGATTCACCTGCCTCAGCCTCCTGAGTAGCTGGGATTACAGGTGCCTGCCATCATGCCCAGTTAATTTTTGTATTTTTAGTAGAGACAAAGTTTCACCATGTTGGTCAGCCTGGTCTCGAACTCCTGACCTCATAATCCACCTGCCTCAGCCTCCCAAAGTGCTGGGATTACAGGCGTCAGCCACTGCGCGTAGCTGGCAGTGAGTTTCTACATGATTCATCTCAGATTTTAAATTAAGTTTCCCCAGCAGGTTAAATACATTGCCAATTTTATTTCATTTTTCATATTATTAGCAAAGTTTTTCTCAATAGAATGAACCAAGGGCATCTAAAGCAAAGAGGTAGTTCCCTGCTCCGTCTCCCCATCTGCACCATCTGTCTCTCCCTTCTCCATCTCCATCTCCCCGTCTGCACCGTCTCTCCCTGCCTGGTCTCCATCTCCCCGTCTGCACCGTCCCCTGCCCTGTCTCCATCTCCC
>NW_016107870.1:877162-882745 GCF_001604975.1 Cebus imitator
CTCCCTGCCTGGTCTCCATCTCCCCGTCTGCACCGTCTCTCCCTGCCCGGTCTCCATCTCCCCGTCTGCACCGTCCCCTGCCCTGTCTCCATCTCTCCATCTCCCCGTCTCCATCTCCATCTCCCCGTCTGCACCGTCTCTCCCTGCCCTGTCTCCATCTCCCCGTCTGTATCGTCTCTCCCTGCCCGGTCTCCATCTCCCCATTTGCACCGTCTCTCCCTGCCCCTTCTCCATCTCCCCGTCTGCACTGCCTGTCCTGCCCCGTCTCCCAATCTGCACTGTCTCTCCCGGAGGTGTTTGCTGGGGCTCCTTTGCAGCTGCCCCTGCTCTGCCATGCCGAGGTGCTGACACACATACCCACTCCGTGTCTTCCCCGTCCTGTGTGATTGTCGCTCTTTGTAGTTCCTCCGTGTTTCCCTTGTATCCTTAGGTGACGTGACTTTGTCACGCTCCACAGCAATATGCAGCACCTGTTGTCTTCTCGGTGTTTCTTCCTCCCCTTTTCTTCCCCCTCCTTAGACATTGTTCTTTCTAGAGTTGTTCCCCTTGCCCCAAGGCTCCTAACAGCGTTGAGATGGAGTCTCTCTGTCGCCCAGGCGGGAGTACAGTGTCGAGATCTCGGCTCACTGCAACATTATCTCCTGATTTCAAGCAGTTCTCCTGCCTCAGACTCCTGAGCTGGGACTACAGGTGTGCGCCACCATGCCCGGCTAATTTTTGTATTATTTATTTATTTATTTTTGAGACAGAGCCTCTCTCTTGCCCAGCCCGGCTGGAGTGCATAGCGATCTCAGCTCACTGCAACATCTTTCTGCTAGGTTCAAGCCATTTTCCTGTCTCAGCCTCCTGACCTCAGGTGATCCGCTCGCCTTGGCCTCCCAGAGTGCTGGGATTGCTGACCCTGACAGCCGCCTTCTTAGCCTCTGTATTTTCAGGCTGTCCATTGCAGGATGTGTTATCTTTGTGGCCTGGAATGTCTTTCTCAGCGCTCTTCATCCCCCCACCCTGACCGGGCAGTGTCTTTCGAGGCCACCTGTCTAGCCACATCTTAGGATGACCATGGGAGGCTGGGGAGAAGAGTGAGGCAATAATCAGAAGCCTGACACTCACCATTGACACCTGCTTCTGGTCTCCTGCCGAAAGCATCACTGAGAGTTCAGTCCTTACAGCCTGGAACTTAGGGAACCACATAGGTGCTGTGACTCACAGGGGTTACCTTGATAATTGCTGTTAAAACCCTTCAGGGCTTCGTAATTGAATGCTTGTTTTAAAATACCATTTTAAGTACTATTATCTATTATGTGGTTAGCAGTGCCAAATAATTTTTACCTTTTTTTTCTTGAGATGGAGTCTCACTCACACTCTGCCCAGTCTGGAGTACAGTGGTACAATCTTGGCTCACTGCAGCTTCCACCTCCCAGGTTCAAGCGATTCTCCTGCCTCAGCCTCCTGAGTAGCTGGGATTACAGGCGTGCACCACCACATTTGGCTAATTTTTGTATGTGTGGTAGAGACGGGTTTCACCATGTTGCCCAGGCTGGTCTCAAACTCCTGACCTTAGGTGATCTGCCAGCTCGGCCTCCCAAGGTGCTGGGATTACAGGCATGAGCCACTGCACCCGACCAGAATTGTAGCTTTTGTAAAATAATTTCAGAGGTTTTCGAATAAAGGATGCTGAAAATGGAGAGCCCCTGATAGACCTCCCACGTGGAGGTTTGCAGTCAGCCAGAGGCACCTGTGGGTCCCAGGGAAAGATGGGCTGCTCTATGGGTGCTCCTGGGACCTGGGGTGCTGGACAGGACTTAGACAGATGGGAGCTGGTCTGTACCTCTCGCCACGCCCAGACCAGCAAGTGTTAGAGATAGTATAGGACCTGAAGAGCAGAAAGGATTTCTTGAACGAAAACCAGGGAAAACAGATGGATCGGTTCAGAAAGCTTCGATATGTTCAGCAGCCTCAAAGGTGACTTGGAGGAGAGCTGCGGTGCAGCGAGGTTCCTGTGCTGAGCAGTGCTGTGCACTTGAATGGTTCAGATGCTACGTTTATGTTAGATGGTTTTGCTGCAGGAAAAAGCTTGTGTTCATCAAAAGACACCATAATAAGTAAAGGAAGAACTGTGAACTGGGAGGTACTTTTAACACTTGTAACCAGTGTCTCATCGGTGTCCTGGATACGTCCATGGGGCACCGCAGAGAGAACGTATGGAGATGCTCACCCTTGTCGGTCCACATGAGGATGAGGACTCGGGCCAGGCGGGTGCCGGAGGATCTGGCCGTACCAGTCATGGTTGAGGCTGCAGGAATGGCAGCGAGCCCTAAACTGCAGTGGCCACTGGTGCAGTTCTTGGAGGGTAGTCGGCACGACTTGCCAGGCTGAGCTTGCTCATTCTTGGTCACCCAGAAGTTAAGTATACACCAGAAGGATTCTTCCTAAACTGTTTGTGCTGAAAGACCAGATTTAAGTTTTTAAAATTTCCAGTGTCACAGACTGATGATATTTTTGTAAACTACAACAAAAGTGACTGACTAGAAAAGGAAATGGCAGACTGTAAACTACAAACCCATGTTACCTTTATTATTAATATTTCGAGGCAGAGTCTCGCTTTGTCACCCACGCTGGAGGGCAGTGTGCGATCTCAGCACATTGAAGCCTCGACCTCCTGGGCTCAAGTGATCCTTCTGCCTCAGCTTCCCAACTCCCAAGTAGCTGGGACCATAGGCACTCGCTGCCTGGCCTGACTGATGTTTTTGGTTTTTGGTTTTTTTGAGACAGAGTCTTGCTCTGTTGCCCAGGCTGGTGTGCAGTGGCGCAATCTTGGCTCACCGCAACCTGCACCTCCCAGGTTCAAGCGATTCTCCTGCCTCAGCCTCCAAGTAGTTGGGACTGTAGGTGTGATACAAAAAATGCAAAGTTTTGGTATTTTTTTGTAGAGGTGGGATTTCACCATGTTAGCCAGGCTGGTCTTGAACTCCTGACCTCAAGCCATCCACCCACCTTGGCCTCCCAAAGTGCTGGGACTATTTTTTTTTTTTTTTTTTTTTTTTTTTTTTTTTTTTTTTTTTTTTTTTTTTTTTTTTTGAGATGGAGTCCTCTCTCTTGCCAGGCTGGAGTGCAGTGGCATGATCTCAGCTCACTGCAATCTCTGCCTCCAGGGTCAAGTGATTCTCCTGCCTCAGCCTCTCAAGTAGCTGAGATTACAGGCACGCGCCACCATGCCTGCCGATTTTTCAAGCAGTTTTGATAGGTGTGCGAGAAGTAGTGCTCCGTGGTTTAATTTGCATTTCCTGTGGAGTGGGGGTGCTGCGTGTCTTCTCACGCCTCAGTTGCTTGTTTGCCGTTGACGGTCGCCCACTCCTGCCAGTGTCTGTGCTCACTGTGGCTGCCTCAGCCCCACGCTGTCTGCCCCTTGTTACCCACTGCGCCTACCGCTCATGACTGTTCGGAGTAACTTGGTGAAACAGAAGCTGAGAACAGCCAGATATCCTTCAGTGGAAGAGTGGATCGATCAGCTGTGGTCCATTCACAGAATAGAATGTGTCCACACTGGAGATAAATGAATTGAAGCTATTCCCGGCAGTGTAGATGAATCTTAAAAACACAGGGGTTTCAGAAGCAGATCACGCTGGGCACAAGGCTGCCTGCCTTTAGTTCCAGCTATTCAGAGGCTGAAGGGGGGAGGAGCGCTTGAGCCCAGGAGTTGGAGGCTAGCCTGGGCAACATAGCAAGACCCTGTCTCAAAGGAAAAGCAGATCACAGAAAAGCAAGTACAGTGCTAGGCTGTTTTTTTAAGCTCAAGAAATTAAATAGTGTTTAGGGATAAACATGAGGGGTTTTTTTTGTTTGTTTTTTAGCAGTTTCAAAGATATGTTTCTTCTGTGTTTTACTGGCAGTAAACATGAGGTAATTTTTTAGAAGTGAGAGAATAATGTTAAATTTAAGGTAGTATATTTGGGGAAAACGGAACTTCCAGGTAATTGGTAATTTTCCAGTTTTTAAATTAGAGATGGGATCGTGGTGTGTATTTTATTACTATGCATTATAACTTAAATGTTGCATATATTTCTGCATTTCACATAATACATAGTAAAACATTTAAAACAGAACAAAAATAGGCTTCCTTTTAAGATGTTTTCAAGTCTGTTCTTGCAAAGTTCACCACGCTTTTTTCCCCAGCAATAGGTTGAGTTCAACAGCAGCTCTTTTATAAAACATTTGCTGCACACTGAGATTGTACCTGGAAGTATGGAAATAGAACACACTTATTTCTTTAACCTCTAGAGATCTTTACGTCTTCTGAGGAGTATGGACCTGCTGCTATGCTGCCAGCTGCTGCAGGCAGGGATTTTTGCTTGTTTGGTTCATTTAGTTACCACTGAGTCCCAGCTCTGAGGACAGAGTGTGGCATGTGATAGATGCCTCTTAACTGTCTGATGAACAAATGAATGCTGCGCTGTGACAGCCCCAACGTGTGCCGAGGCCCAGGACAGTGTCAGAAGAGGACACACTCTTCTGTGTGGCAGGAGAGGTTTCCCAAGGGCAGGTTCAGGGTTCTGAGTGAGAGCTCTCCAGATGGTAGGGAGCAGGGCAGCGTGTTGAAGAGATGGCAGGGTGCGTCAGGGGCTGCTGTGGGGCTCGGCCCTCTGTCTCTGCCCAGACTGTGAAGTGTGGTAGGTGTGGTGGGGGAGGGGGCTGGTGTCTGCAGGACTTGCATCCACCAGTGTCTCGTGGGGCTGGCCACCATGCTGGAGCCTCAGGCTATAGCCAGGGCAGTGAAGGAGCCGAGGTCATGGAGTGGCTGCCCTGGCCTAGGGAGGGGGGACATGGGTCCCAGCCACGTCCCTGCGTGTGTGCGGTCTTGTCTGCCCAGCCACATGTGCAGGCCCTGGGGCTACTTCCAGCATCATGGACTGGGATACACTAGATTTGTAAATGTGCCCCTTGTTGTTTGCTTTTTACTTTTACTTATTTATTTGTGAGATGGAATCTTAACTCTGTTACCCAGGCTGGAGTGCAGTGGTGCGATCTTGGCTCACTGCAACGTCCGCCTCCCAGGTTCAAGTGATTCTCCTGCCTCAGCCTCTTGGGTAGCTGGGATTGCAGGCATGTACCACCACGCCTGGCTAATTTTTGTATTTTTAGTGGAGACGGGGTTTCACCATGTTGGCCAAGCTGGTCCTGAACTGGCCTCAAGAAGCAATACACCTGACTTGGCCTCCCAAAGCCTTGTTTGTTTTTTAGATAATGGTGTCACTAAAGGAGTGCCGACTAAATGTTGGAACTTAGCCCTTCAGAAATGAAGACTGAATAACACTGATGGCTGCCTGTCACTTGCAGCAGGTGCTGCTCCTCTAGATGCGGCTGCGCACCAGACCTCTCCTTTAACTGTGTCATAACCTTTCTGTTGACATGGGGGTCCCCTTGACTTTTTTTTTTTTTTTGAGACAGGGTCTTGCTCTGTTGCCCAGGATGAGGTCCAGTGGTGTGATCTCGACTCACTGCAACCTCCTCCTCCCAGGTTCAAGTCATTTTCCTGCCTCAGCCTCCCAAGTAGCTGGGATTATAGGTGTGCACCACCATGCCCAC
>NW_016107870.1:883010-884584 GCF_001604975.1 Cebus imitator
ACCGTGTTGACCAGGATGGTCTCGATCTCTTGACCTTGTGATCCACCCACCTCGGCCTCCCAAAGTGCTGGGATTACAGGCTTGAGCCACCGCGCCCGGCCTGGCTTTTTGTATTTTTAGTAGAGACGGGGTGTCACCATGTTGGCCAGGTTGGTCTCAAGTTCTTGACCTCAGGTGATCCTCCTGCCTTAGCCTCTTAAAGTGCCGGATTTACAGGCGTGAGCCACTGGCTCTTGGCCCCCTTGGAATTTAATTAAACCAAGTTTAGGAAGAATGAAGTTATGAGGTGCTACTTCAAACAGCAGGTGATAAACTCCTAGACTCATTGCCCCAAGAAAATAGAAACTCCGGGCGTGGTGGCTCACACCTGTAATCCTAGCATTTTGAGAGGCCGAGGCGGGCAGATAACCTGAGGTTAGGAGTTCAAGACTTTTCTGGCCAACATGGTGAAAACCCATCTGCACAAAAAAATTAGCCAGGTGTGATGGTATGTGCCTTTAATCCCAGTTACTAAGGAGGCTGAGGCAGGAGAATCACTTGAACCCCATGGCAGAGCCAAGATTGCACCATTGCACTCCATCCAGTCTGGAAAACAGAGAGAGACTCAGTCTCCAAAAAAAAAAGTAAAAAACCAAAATGGAAAAATATCAGAAAGGATTGGCTCCTGTGATCCCAGCACTTTGGTGACCGTGACCCAAGGCAGTAGGATCATTTGAGCCAAGGAGTTCATGACCAGCGTGAGCTGATCAGCTTGAGCAACACAGTGAGACCCCGTCTCTGCAGAAGATTTCTACAAACTTAGCTGGCATGATGGCTCACACCTGTAATCCCATCTACTTAGGAGGATGAGGTAGGAGGATCACTTCAGTCTGAGAGGTTGAGGCTACCGTGAGCCATTATCACACAACTGCACTCCAGCCTGGGCAACAGAGCAAGACCCTGTCTCAGAAAAAGAACAAAAAATCAAAAAGTGGTCTTTTACCTAGATATTTACCATTTCCAGTGCTCTTCATTCTTTTCTAAAAATCTGGATTTTAGCCGGGCGCAGTGGCTCACACCTGTAATCCCAGCACTTTGGGAGGCTGAGGCGGTGGATCACCTGAGGTCAGGAGCTCAAGATCAGCCTGACCAACATGGTGAAATCCTGTCTCTACCAAAAATATAAAATTAAGGCTCAGTGTGGTGGCTCACGCCTGTAATCCCAGCACTTTGGAAGGCCGAGGTGGGCGGATCACAAGGTCAGTAGTTTGAGACCAACCTGACCAACATGGTGAAACCCTTTCTCTACTAAAAATACAAAAATTAGCCGGGGACATGGTGGCACACGCCTATAGTCCCAGCTGCTCAGAAGGCTGAGGCAGGAGAATCACTTGAATCCAAGAGGCAGTAGTTGCAGTGAGCCGAGATCATACCACTGCACTCCAGCCTGGGTGACAGTGAGAGTCCATCTCAGGCTGGGCGTGGTGGCTCAAGCCTGTAATCCAAGCACTTTGGAGGCCAAGGCGGGCGGATCAGCTGAGGTTGGGAGTTCAAGACCAGCCTAACCAACATCGTGAAACCCCGTCTTAAAAAAA
>NW_016107870.1:884614-886892 GCF_001604975.1 Cebus imitator
AGAGAGAGTCCATCCCAAAAAAACAAACACCCAGCGGTGCGCAGTGGCTCAAGCCTGTAATCCCAGCACTTTGGGGAGGGCGAGGCAGGTGGATCACCTGAGGTTAGGAGTTCAAGACCAGCCTGACCTACATGGTGAAGCCCCATCTCTACTAAAAATACAAAAATTAGCCGGGTGTGATGACACATGCCTGTAATTCCAGCTACTTGGGAGGCTGAGGCAGGAGAATCACTTGAATCTGGGAGGCAGAGGTTGCAGTGAGCAAAGATTGTGCCACTGCACTCCAGCCTGGGCAGCAAGAGTGAAACTCTTATCTCAAAAAACAAAAAACTTGGTTTTACTCTGCTATCATTTCCTTTCAGCCCAAATAACTTTGATGTTTCTTGTATTTTAGGTCTTTGTGATAGGTTCTTCTAGCTTCTTTTTATCTGAAAATATCTTTGTTTCACCTTCATTTCTACGGAGTGTTTTTGCCGGGAATAGAATTCTGTTTTTTTGTTTTGTCTTATTAAATAAATTATATTGTGTATATTTGTCTGGGTACAGTGGGTCACACCTATAATCCCAGCACTTTGAGAGGCCAAGGCAGGTGGATCACTTGAGCCCAGGAATTTGCGACCAGCCTAGCCACCTATGGTGAAACCCTGTCTCTACTAAAAATACAAAACTAGCCAGGCGCTGTGGCACATGCCCATAATCCTAGCTACTCAGGAGGCTAAAGCATGAGAATCACTTGAGGCTGGAAGGTAGAGGTTGCGGTGAGCTGCAGTTGCACCACTGCACTCCAGCCTGGGCGACAGAGCGAGACGCTGTCTCAAAAAAAAAAAAAAGTGAGTCGCATTTTGGTGAGGAGCAGTGACTCATGCCTGTAATGCCAGCACTTTGGAAGGCTGAGGCAGGAACATCACTTGAGATCAGTAGTTTGAGACCAACCTGGGCAACAAAGCCAGACTCTGTCTGTATAGAAAATTTAAAAATTAGCTGGGCATAATGGCACATGCCTGTAGTCTTAGCTAGTCAGGATGCTGAGGAGGGTGGATCTCTTGAGTCCAGGAGTTCAAGGCTGTAGTGAGCCAGGATCACACCATGCACTCCAGCCTGGGTGACAGAGAAAAACCTTGTTTCTAAAAAAACAAAATTAGGCTGGGTGGAGTGGCTCAAACCTGTAATCCTCGCACTTTGGGATGCTGTGGCAGGCAGATTGCTTGAATCTAGGAGTTTTAGACCAGCAAGATCCTGCCTGTGTAAAAATTTTTTAAAAATAGCTCAGCGTGGTGGTGCATACCTGTAGTCCCAGCTGCTCAGGAGGCTGAGGTGGGAGGATCACCAGAGCCCAGGAGGTCAAGGTTGCGGTGAGGCAAAATCTGGCCGCTGCACTCCAGCCCAGGCAACAAAGCCGGGGGGGGGGAAAGAAAGAATGAGTTACATTTTTTCAGCTTTATGTGTTGAGTAATTTTGGATTCTATCCTGAAATGGTAAGAATGAAAGAGTATCTGCCAAGCCCGCCCCTTTCTGTGCTCTCACTGCCTGCAAGTCATTCTGCACTCTTCGGCCAGAACCATCTGGCCAGTTTTAAAAATTGAGCGTTTGCCTTAGCAATTGAGTTGTGTGACAGTTCTATACGTATTCCACTTGTGAATTGTTTTTTATATGTACATAATGTGAATATTTTCTCCCATTCTGTGGTCTGCCTTCAGTGTGAATCTAATCCCTGTTCTGCTGTTGGTGTATGAGTCTGTGTTTTCCTCAGAACCAAATGGTCTTGATTACTGTAGATTTACAGTATGTGTCCTAAAATCAATAGGGTAAGTTCTCTAACTTTTGTTCTTTTTTTTTTTTTTAAATTGCATTTTAGGTTTTGGGGTACACGTGAAGAACGTGCAAGATCGTTGCATAGGTACACACATGGCAGCGTGATTTGCTGCCTTCCTCCCATTCACCTATGTCTGGCATTTCTCCCCATGCTATCTCTCCCCAACTAACTTGTTCTTTTTATTAATGTTGTTGTGGCTAATCTCTCTGTTGAATTTCTTTATTACATTTTTAAAAATCAGTTTATCAATTTCTGTGGGGAAAAAAAAAAAACCTTGGGATTAGAGTTAGGATTGTGTCAAATCTACATATTAGTTTGGGCAGAACTGAAATCTTAATATTGAGGCTTCTAATCCATGAACATGGGAAATCTTTTTTTTTTTGAGATGCAGTTTCACTCTTGTTACCCAGGCTGGAGTGCAATGGCGCGATCTCGGCTCACCGCAACCTCCGCCTCCTGGGTTCA
>NW_016107870.1:888877-891258 GCF_001604975.1 Cebus imitator
ACCATGTTGACCAGGATGGTCTCGATCTCTTGACCTCGTGATCCACCCGCCTCGGCCTCCCAAAGTGCTGGGATTACAGGCTTGAGCCACCGTGCCCGGCCTCAAAGCGGGCAAATTACGAGGTCAGGAGATCAAGACCATCCTGGCCAACACCCCATCTCTACTAAAATACAAAAAATTAGCCGTACGTGGTGGTGCACACCTGTAGTCTCAGCTACTCAGGACCCTGAGGCAGGGGAATCGCTTGAACCCAGGAGGTGGAGGTGGCAGTGAGCTGAGATCGAGCCACTGCACTCCAGCCTGGGTGACAGAGCAAGACTCCATCTCAAAAAAATAACAAAATGAAAATTAGCTGGGTGTAGTGGTGCATGCCTGTACTCCTAGCTACTCCTGAGGCTGAGACAAGGGAATTGCTTGAGCCTGGGAGGCAGAGATTGCAGTGTGTTGATGACTTAGGACTTTTCTTCTCGGTCACTTTGCAAGCTGGGGACCTCTGGCCAGTGACGCCCCGCTTGGCCATGCTGGCATACCCCAACTCACTGTGTTAACGGTTTGTACCGCGTTTGGTGGTTCCTGAGCTCTTGTACCACACCCAAGAATAAGGAAGCACTGGACATTGAAGGGTGAGGAGGGCAGAGAAGAATTTTATTGAGCAGTGAAACAGCTTTCAATGGACAAGGGGTGCAGGGGTGGTTCACCCGTCCAAAGGTGGGAAAGTCTCCCTGTGTGGCTGGGTCTGGGACCTTTTATGATACAGAAGAGGCTTGCTGATGCGTTTGTGAGTATGCAAAAAATGGGAAAGCAAAAAGACACTATTCAAAAGTGAACATGACGGTGCAGAAAGCCAGTTAGGAGGCCGGGCGCAGTGGCTCACACCTGTAATCCCAGCACTTTGGGAGGCTGAGGCGGACGGATCACCTGAGGTCTGAAGTTCGAGACCAGCCTGGCCAATGTGGTGAAACCCTGTGTCTACTAAAAATACAAAAATTAGCTGGGTCTGGTGGCAGGCGCCTGCAGTCCCAGCTACTCGGGAGGTGGAGGTAGAAGGATTGCTTGAACCCACAAGGCAGAGACTGTGAAAGAAAACCAATTAGGACAGGGTAGATACGTGTAAAATGGCGACGGGTAGGATCAAGCAGAGGATAGTGCGCCAAACAGGACAACAAGTTCTCAATCTAGTCCGAGTTTAACTGTCTTTGGCTTGGACGTGGCTTCCCTGGGGCCCTGCCCCATCTGCCTGGGCCTTCTGCTGTCTCCTGCCACTGTCACCGAGCTCGCGTCCCGCACTCCAGCCTGGGCAACACAGTGAGACTCTGTCTCAAAAAAACCCACATTGATGTCATTCTTAAATATTTGAAAAAAAAAAACACACACACACACACATGTATTTAGGCCTGGAATTTTTCTATGGGGTAGGTTTTTTATTACAAATATAACTTTATTAATAGATGCAAGGCTATTCAGATTTTCTGTTTAATTTCTTGTCAGCCTTGGTAAATTGTAGTTTTCAAGATATTTGTCCATTTCATCTAATTTTCCTAATTTCTTGGCATGAAGTTGTTCGTATTTTATCTTTTTCATACCTCTAAGATCTGTAGTGATGAACCTTCTTTCCTCATGTTGCTCAAAGAACCAAGTTTTTTGGCTTTGTTAAATTTATGTTTGTTTTCATTGATTTCTGTTCCTTATAAATCCCTTCCATTTATGTTGGGTTTGTTACTTTGTAGCTTCCTGAGGTGGAGCCTTAGGCCTTGATTAATCTGTTGTGCTAGTCGGCATTCTCCACAGAAACATTGCCAATATCTGTGCCTCTTTCTAAAGATTTATTATGAGGAATTGGCCCACTTGATTATGGAGACAAAAGTCCCCTGCTTTGCTATTTGCTGGAGATTGAAGAAAGCGCTGGAATAATACAGTCCAAGGACAGGATACTTGTGACCCGTCTCAGTCTGGCAGGCAAGAAGGAAAGCAGTCAAACCCCTCCCCACCCCTTTCTGTTCAGGACCCTGTGGATTGGGGTGACGCTTACCTGCACTGGGGAGGGCAGTTGGCGTTCCTGAGCCCCCAACTCAGGGGCTGATGTTACCCAGAAACACCCAGACACACCCGCAAGTCATGTTTAATCTGGGTACCCCACAGTACAGCCAAGGGGACATACAATTAATTGTCACAAACATTGTATTTATTCAATTCGAAATATTTTCTAATTTCCCCTGTGACTTTGAGCTACACATGAGCTGAAGATGTATTGTTGAATATGAAGAGTACTTGGGGCTGGACACAGTGGCTCACGCCTGTAATCCTAGCACTTTGGGAGGCTGAGGCGGGTAGATCACCTGATGTCGGCAGTTCAAGACCAGCCGGACCAACATGGTGAAACC
>NW_016107870.1:891956-912795 GCF_001604975.1 Cebus imitator
TCAGATCATGGTGTTCTATGAATATCAGGTCATGGTGGTAGGTGTTGGGTGTTCTATGAATATACAGTGTTAGATGTTGGGTGTTCTATGAATATTGGGTCATGGTGGTAGATGTTGGGTGTTCTGTAAATATCAGGTTATGGTGTTCTGTGAGTTTCAGGTTATGATGGTAGATGTTGGGTGTTCTATGAGTATCAGGTTATGGTGTTCTGTGAGTATCAGGTCATGGCGGTAGATGTTGGGTGTTCTATGAGTATCAGGTTATGATGGTAGACGATGGGTGTTCTATAAATATTAGGTCATGGTGTTCTATGAATATCAGGTCATGGTGGTAGATGTTGGGTGTTCTATGAATATACAGTGTTAGATGTTGGGTGTTCTATGAATATCATCAGGTCACGGTGTTCTATCAATATCAGGTCATGGTGTTCTATGAATATCAGGTCATGGTGGTAGGTGTTGTGTGTTCTATGAATATACAGTGTTAGATGTTGGGTGTTCTATGAATATCAGGTCATGGTGTTCTGTGAGTATCAGGTCACGGTGGTAGATGTTGTGTGTTTTATGAATATACAGTGTTAGATGTTGAGTGTTCTATGAATATCAGGTCATGGTGTTCTGTGAGTATCAGGTCACGGTGGTAGATGTTGTGTGTTCTATGAATATACAGTGTTAGATGTTGGGTGTTCTATGAATATCAGGTCATGGTGGTTGATAGTGTTGTTCAGAACATCGATGTTTTTCCTGATTCTATTTTTGGTCTGTTTTGTCAATTCCTGAGAAAGGTATTAAAATTAGAGTTGCGTCTTACATTTTTATTCATTCTGGCAGTCCCTTCCTTTCACTGAAGTTTTTTGTCTACCAGCATTAAATTTAATTATTGATATGTTTGGATTTAGCTCTACCAACTAATTTTCTATTTGTTTCCTATGTTAAGAGTTTCATTTTCATTTTTCTTTCTTGAGATGAAATCTCACTCTTGTCACCCAGGCTGGAGTGCAGTGGCACGATCTTGGCTCACTGCAACCTCTGCCTCCTGGGTTCAAGCATTTCTGCTGCCTCAGCTCCTAAGTAGCTGGGATTACAGGTGCCTACCACCACACCCGGCTAATTTTTGTGTTTTTAGTGGAGATGGGGTTTCACCATGTTTGCCAGGCTGGTCTCGAACTCCTGACCTCAGGTGATCTTCCTGCCTCGGCCTCCCAAAGTGCTGGGATTACAGGTGTGAGCCACTGTGCCCGGCCTCATTTTCATTTTTCTTTTAACTTTTTAGCTTATACCGTTTCGCTGCTTTTTATTTTTATTTTTTTTGAGATGGAGTCTCGCTCTGTAGCTCAGGCTGGAGTGCAGTGGCATGATCTCAGCTCACTGCAACCTTTGCCTCCTGGGTCCCAGGTCCTGGTTCAACATGATTTCGGCTCACTGCAGCCTTTGCCTCCTAGGTCCCAGGTCCTGGTTCAACCACTTTACATTTTTTATGCAGAGGTTGCTCTAGGGATTACAATATTCATGTTTAATTTAATTTTTTTTTTGGAATAGGGTCTCACTCCGTCTCCTGGGCTGGAGCGCAGTGGTGTGATCACAGCTCACTGCAGCCTCAAACTCCTGGGCTGAAGCGATGCTCTCCCCTCAGCCTCCCAAAGTACTGGGATTGCAGGTGTGAGCCACTGCACCCAGCCTACAGTATGTAGCTCTCACTCTTCAGGATCTGCTTGGGGTAGCCATATTGCAGCCCTCTGTCCCCTGTTTAGGACTGTCTCTTACACCCCTGCATGCCGTGGGGTCTGTGTGCACACTGTAAACTCCACGAGGCAGCGTTTGATTCTTGTGCTTCGAATGGTCTTAGGGAATAAAGTCCATCAGCTCTGCACTTGGTAATTTCATCTATACTTTGTGATCCTTTCTTTTTATTTTTTTCTTCTAGATTAGCCTAACATGGCAGACCAGAGACAGCGCTCACTGTCTACCTCTGGGGAATCATTGTACCATGTTCTTGGGCTGGACAAGAACGCAACCTCAGATGACATTAAAAAATCCTATCGGTAAGTAGACAAGTGTGGGCCCCCTATCCCCGCAGGAAGACACACGCCCCGTGTGGTTCAGTCTGCATTTTACCAAGAACCATTGCATATACTTTATTCTGGCCGACTCAGCATTTAACTGGTCACAGCTCTATAACACCTTTGTGTGTGTAATCTGCTCCTTATAGCTTAAAATTATTATATTCGTGTTCTCTTGCCAACAAAAAATAGCTCTTAGTAGTTACTAACTGTTCACAGTTCCACAGGGAATCAGGGTCAGAACCTGTTTCGGGACCCCCAGGCAAGAGCAGGCAGAACTTTGGTGTGGTCCAGATTGTCCAGTGGTCTCCTTGTTTTAACACAGTGATGACAGAGACCCCACACTGCTGTGGCCTTTTCTGATTGAACTTGAAGAACTGCACTGTTAGGTACAGTTTCATGGAGTAACCTAAAAGACAGACAACCATTCAGATCGTCGTCCTCCTGTGTGCGAGCGTTGTGTAGTTCAGAAGCACATATTACAAGGCCGTCATTACACCCCGCCATGCTTACCATTCACTTGGCACATGTGCAGTTAGTGGGCTGGGACGCCAGGGCTGGCCTTGGTGCTGCAGAGCTCAGGTTGCCCAGGCCCTCCCTGCCCATGGGGCTCCCTCCTCTGAGGCTGGGTCAGGGCGGGAGGTTTCACTGAAGCGACTGTAGCGCTTGCTTCTGTCCCTGGCCTCTGCAACCCTGGAGAGTCGGACAGTGAGGTGGCCTGGGTGGACATTCCTTCCGCCGCACCCTGCAGTGGATGACGTGGGACAGAAGGCCGGGACAGAGCCAGGACGTGGTTTTGGTTTGCAGGAAACTTGCCTTGAAATATCACCCCGACAAGAATCCTGACAACCCGGAGGCTGCAGACAAGTTCAAGGAGATCAACAACGCCCACGCCATCCTGACGGACGCCACAAAAAGGAACATCTACGACAAGTACGGCTCGCTGGGGCTCTACGTGGCCGAGCAGTTTGGGGAAGAGAACGTGAACACCTACTTCGTGCTGTCCAGCTGGTGGGCCAAGGTGAGGGGCGAGCTGCCTGCCGTGCGGGCACTGAGGTCACTCCATGCCTGCAGGGTTTCCGGCACTGAGGAGGCCATGTGTTTGATGCCAGCACTCTGCACTCCTGAGAAATGGTTTCTGGGCATATGGAGCCTTTCTCCGCACCCTGCATGATGGGCAGGGTGTGTCACTGACTTGATGTCCTGCCTGGAACAAGCCAAAGTGCACAGATTGCCCCAAGGAAGAGCCGTGTGGAGCCACCAGATTCTCTTCTGTAGATGGCTCCCAGTCCTTCACAAGACAGAGGAGGAAATAACCCTTGATGTTTCTTCATTTCCTTGTTTTGTTCCAAATGTCTGTCATATATAAGGCCAGAGAGTTTGAATGACCGCATGGCCTTTGTGAGAAGCCTATATTTGACTTTGACTCGTTGGCCTCCTCACTTGCATCCTTATAAAGTGTTTTTTACTTGGTTAGTTTTAGAGACAGAGTCTTGCTCAGTTGCCTGGACTGGAGTGCAGTGGTAAATTCCTAGCTTGCTTTTTTTTGTTTTTGAGATGGAGTCCTGCTGTGTCACCCAGCCTGGACTGCAGTGGTGTAATCTTGACTCACTGCAACCTCTGCCTCCTGGGTTCAAGTGATTCTCCTGCCTCAGCCTCCCCAGTAGCTGGGATTACACGTGCCCGCCACCACACCCAGCTAATTTTTTATGTTTTGGTAGAGATAGTGTTTTACCATGTTGGCCAGGCTGGTCTTGAACTGACCTCAGGTGCTCCCCGCCTCGGCCTCCCAAAGTGCTTGGATTACAGGCGTGAGCCACTGCGCCTGGCCGACCCTAGCTTACTTTCACCTTCAACTCCTGGGTTCAAGTGATGCTCCCCCTTCAGGCTCCCGAGCTGCTGGGATTGTAGGCGTGAGCCCCATGCACAGCCTGGAGACTGCTTTTCTGGAAGCAGCGGATTTCGTTCTGTATCTCCCCTCATCCCTTCCTCAGTTCTTTCCTTCTGCTTCCTGTCGGGAAGGCAGTATCCCTATCTACCCGCCCGCTGCCTTATGCCGGGGGCGTTCGGGAGCCCTGCCCTCTCCAGGGGCGTCGGAGGCCGTGCGACGCCACCTCCTTCTCCCCCCAGGCCCTGTTTGTCTTCTGCGGCCTCCTCACGTGCTGCTACTGCTGCTGCTGCCTGTGCTGCTGCTTCAACTGCTGCTGCGGCAAGTGCAAGCCCAAGGCGCCTGAGGGCGAGGAGACGGAGTTCTACGTGTCCCCCGAGGACCTGGAGGCGCAGCTGCAGTCCGACGAGAGGGGTGAGTGCCCGCCCCGGGGCCCCAGTGTGTGGGGCAGAGCCAGACTGGGCCCTGAATGTGGCAACCTGTCTTGTCAAACAGGAGGGCACTGACACTGTGCCGCGAGTGTTTGTGGTGGCAGCTGGGACTGTTGAGGTGTGAACGTGGACCCCGAGGTAAAGCAGGCGCACAGAGCTGTCCCCACCATGACCTGACCTGCGGTAGCCGTAGAGCCCAGGGACTGCGAGGCGGGGCAGGGCGGCAGGCAGGCGGGGCGGGCCGAGGGCCGAGGGCTGGCGGTGACCCAAGGCCACGGAGGAAAGCCGTGCGGGGTGGAGGTCGGCGAGCAGCCTCTCCCCTTGAGCGTTTGTCCGGGTGCCTGCAAGTCATCCCGCAGGACCAGTGGTGGCGCCCGGCAGGCTGCGGCCCTTGTGCAGTGCGCTGTGTGCTTGCCTTTCAGAGGCTACAGACACGCCGATCGTCATACAGCCGGCATCTGCCACCGAGACCACTCAGCTCACAGCCGACTCCCACCCCAGCTACCACACCGACGGGTTCAACTAAAGCCGGGAGCAGCTGTGGTCAGGGGAGGAGGCAGCACCGGCCACGCCAACCTTAGAATCGTGAACTGTAGTCACAGACGGGAAGGCGGCCTCCTGCCTGCCCTGGCCACGCCCCTCCTGCCTCCACGCCCGCCCAGCGTCGACCCTTGACCCACGAAGTGCGTAGCATGCAGTATTTAAAGCAGTGTAGCTACGGTCTTCTGTTCTTTTTCCTTTTTTAATAGCATGTGCGGGGTTCTGTTCCATGTCTGTGTTGTGGACGTTCCGCGGCATGGCCGGCCGCGTTAACCGCACGGTGGAGCTGCCTCCCGGCTTTCGGTCAGGGCGGTCCAGTGAGGGGTGACGGCAGCTGGTCAGAGGGGCGAGGAGAATGGGGCTGCCCTTCCTCCCTGTGCTGGAGGCAGGTGGTGCCTGGCGGAGCTGTGTTGCCGTCCTGGCCTCAGGGTCTGGGCCACACGCTGTGCTCCCAGCCTTGAGCAAGCGGCAGCAGGGCCCTCCTCCTGCCTGAGAAGGGGCGGGGCACGTCCTCCCTGCGTCACCATCATTCCTTGGTGTCTGCTGGGTACAGTTGGCTTGGGGACTGTGGTTTCCTGGGCCTTGTGACAGGGTTTCTCCCGTGGGTGAATTTGGTGTGGAGAGCGTCAGAGGCCCTTCTGAGGTGGATGCCGCGTCCTCTGCACAGTGTTCTAGCCTGGGTCTCCTTGTTGCCTGGACTCTGAGGTTTAGGTCCTTGGAGGTGTGTCCTTCGCCCGTGTTGGGGTGGTTTGTTGGTGTTCCTGCACTTTTCCAGGGCTGTGAGCTGGATCGATGGGGCCAGTCTCCCCGTCCCCAGTCCTGGGGTCATTCTCCACATTCCTTCCAGCCCACCAGTCCTTTCCAGAGCCCTTTTTGGACCTTTAGAACCACAGATGGTAGGACCAGCCAGAGGAGCCACAGTCAGAGTAGTTCATGCATGTGTGAGCACCCAGCCGCTGGGGATGGCGGCTCTCCCAAGACCCCTCCTCCCGTGTTTGCCAGAGCTCCCGTCTGCCCCACTTGCCTTTGCCCCGTCATCGATGATTCAGGCAGAGACAGATTCGTTAGGTCCCTGGAGGAAGGACTGACTGGACCAGAGCGACCCTCCGGCTCAGGAGGGTTGGGTCCCTGGGAGGCCAGCAGCCAGACCACGGAATCCACATGTGGACCATTGGAAGTCAGTCTCTTGTCCATCCTAGACCTTGTAGGTGGTGCCCAGAGTAGGGGAGCAAGCCTGTGCTGGCAGGGGGGTCAGAGCTGCCCCACTCGGTGGCTCTTGGGATGTGCTGGGCCTGCCCTTGGCCCCGTGCTGTAGACTCCAGTGGGCCTGGTTTCTGCAGAACATCCACGATGGCCTCCGCAGAGTTCCCAGTAGAGATGAAGCTGAGGAAAAGGCTGTGTGTCTTGGCTCTGGCTTAGACCAACCAGACGAGCCTCCTCCAGCTCCCTTTCCCTGCCTGCCTGCTGACTCATTGCCCTCAGCGGCCCACCCAAGGCTGTGCAGAGGGTAGGTTCAGGGTGACCAGAAAGTTGCCAGAAGGGGCATGGATGTGAGGCAGATCTGGACGTGCTTAGGAGTGGTTTCGGTCCTTGGTGCTGGTTGCCCCCAGCTGCCCCCGACTGCAGATCCCCATGTAGGCCGTGAGCCAGCTGCCAGCACCAGGTCCTGGGGTGGTTGTGTTTGTCCCACGTTTCTTTGGTTTTTCTCACTAAAATGATCATGAAGACATTTGATGAGGAGAGATACGCACTGTGATATTAAGTTAGAAATAATTTGTCAAAATCGGACCTCTCCTGAAAGAGTAAGAGACTCATTGTTTGGCCCGTCCTGAGTAAGAGGTGGTGAGACAGTGAGAGCTTCCATGCCACTCAACACAGCAGCAAGGTCAGCCCGAGAGGCCGGCCATCGGCAGCCTTTGCAGTTTTTATAGACGTAACTTAGGAAGTGAGCTATTTTTCCCCAGACTGGCCAAGAGCCAAGTTCTAAGCTCGGACCTAAGGTAGAAAGCTGCCCATCCGGGGCTGGCTCAGCCCCACAGGCTCTCTGTCGGCTCACACAGCTCTGTGGCTGGGACCCTCCAGGGCCCTTTGGTACCATCAGAGCAGGCCGTTTGCCAGATGGCTTTTCAGTTACAATGTCCAATGGACCATTTTTTAGAACCATGCGGCTCCCCAAAGAGGGTGGGGTAGGGTGGGGGAGAGGAGCAGGTCTGGAGGATTGTGGAACCCAGTCCCTGCAGAATTTGTAAAACGTAAATAAACCATGCCCATGACAATTCTCACGGTAGTGATTGTGATTAGAAGACCCCCAGGAAGCCCAGACCCTCGGGCATGCAGTTCCTCTCACTGCCTGACCTGGAAACAAACCCTGTTTTCCGCGTTCTGCGCTGTTGGTTTTAAGGCCTTGTCTTAATTCAAGGAAAAAGATACTCCTGGGTTTTATTTCTCTTTTTCTTGAGTAGACCGTTACCCTGTTAATTAAAAGAGGTGATGAGCCCCTGGGACAGCTTACAGGCCTCCCTGTCCAGGGGAGGACAGGGGAGACCAGGATGCACCCGGCACCCCAGCCTGCTGGTGGCAGTGACAGGAGCTTCCTGACTCCGCACCCTTGGAGCTGTGGTCGATGAGTGAGCCAGTGGGGCCTGGGCAAAGAGCAGCCCATCGGGCGCGGCTGCCAGGGGCCTGCTGGGGTCATCGTGCTTCAGGGCCTGTCCGGCTCACGAGGAGTCCAGGCAATACAGCCAGCCTCGGACCTGCAGGAGGTGTGGGGGCGGCCCTGCGGTCCTTTCACGGCAGCTGCTGGTGTGGAGATTTGTCCCCACTCGGTGAAGTGGGATTTTTGTCTTCCTTTTGGCTTTATTTTTAAACTGCTTTAGATATTACTGCTCAGTGTTTGTGAACCTGCCTAGTTCTGATGTTCAGTTAATGCAGCCGGCACCTAGTGGGGACCTATTAGAAAAAGAACCTCACGTGTGCACACGCCCAGCAGGACGTGTCATCTCCATCGGCTGCTGCTGCCATCCAGGAAAGACCCTGGAGCCTCAGGCGGCTGAGACTGGTCTCGGGGGCTGCATGTCCCCTGCCACGCCCAGGGCGCCTGTTCGGGGTGGGCCGGGTGCTGCGGGGGCACCAGCACACAGGCTGCGGCTGGAGGGTCTCTTTGCTGTGGGCAGAGCTCGACTGGGTCTTGTCTGCCCTCCCTTGGCTCTGACTCAGTGCATCCTACTGTGGGGCATCTCCTGAGGGGACACGAAGTGACTGATCTCACCCTTTCCCAGTATTTGGAGCTGTGAACCCATGTGGCGCAGGACTGACCTGTGTCTGTTATTTTGATTGTGAATCATCCTCCTGTGGAATTGGCAAAAGCTACATTTTTACTGTCCTTACCAGCAACGGTTCGCGTCGTCACATGCTGTGAGTGTGGGCTGTGATGTGTCTGTGTGTGTACATATGTGTATATGTATATATCACGCAGCAAGCGTGTCATGCTGCTGTCACCAGGCAGCAACAAGTACAGTAAAAGGCGGCTCTCAAACAGCCTCTGGTTCTGGACGAGTTGAGCAGGGACCTGCAGGAGGCCTTCCTGGCAGGTGCACAGAAGGGCCGGCTGAGCCCACTGTGTGCAGATTGTGTGCCCAGGGCACTGCCATGGCCCCACCAGCATTGGCCTCTGGTCTGCGGGGTCGGGTGCCCGTCCTGGGGACTCTGTGTTGTGCTCACCTGACCCAGGTGTGTGTCCTGGTATGAAATCTAGGAGGTGACTGGAAACCCTTCCCTCCCTTGAAACATTAAAGCCAATTTTCTAAGCAACAGATACAATCAGTGGCAAAGCTGCCTCTGGAGGGCAGCCTGGGAAGGGGACCTGTCCTGGCCCCAGGTCCGCCCCAGAGGAGTTCACACAGCACTACGCTCCAGAAGGGGCTGGGCCTGGGGTCCTGTCAGCGGCAACTTTTGGTAGATTTTGTTTTCCTGGATACTGGGGAGATGTTTTAAGCCAGGTGGGGGAAGAAGTTAACACTGAAGTATGTATTGTTTTTAAAAATCCAGTGCAAACACATGGAAGCTGGTTGTCCATGCCCTGGTTTTGTTGCTGGCGCCCTGGAGTCCGACTGTGTTGGGTGCAGGCGCTGTCAGACCTCCGGCTGACCCTGGCCCGGGCATACACTTCCAAGGGCCAGGCTGGTTTCGCATGGTGATCTCCGTCTTGTATGTCTGAATGTTGACCTAAAATAAAGATTACGTTGTAAAATAAATGTTTTCACTGCAGACCACACGTGTGTCTTATTTACTGGTCCTGCAGATACCTGGTTTTGGCGAGTCTAGCAGTTGACCTTAGGAGCCCCCTGCACCCCTTGTGGCTGGAACCTCACTTCCCTCCTGCCTGGTCCAAATGTGGACAAACGCTCCCATTCGCTTGGTTCTCTTTTCACCTCCATTTTCTTTCTTTTTTTTTGAGATGGAGGTTTGCTCTGTCACCCAGGCTGGAGTGCAGTGGTGCATTCTCGTCTCACTGCAGCCTCCACCTCCTGGGTTCAAGCAATTCTCCTGCCTCAGCCTCCCAAGTAGCTGGGATTAAGGCGCCCACCACCACACCCAGCTAATTTTTTTGTATTTTTAGTAGACACGGGGTTTCACCATGTTGGCCAGGCTGGTCTTGAACTCCTGACCTCAGATGATCTGCCTGCCTCGCCCTCCCAAAGTGCTGGGATTACAGGCGTGAGCCAACATGCCTTTTCACTTCCATTTTCTAAATATCAAGACAGGAGCAAAGAGGCTGGGTGTGGTGGCTCACGACTGTTATCCCAGCACTTTGGGAGGCCGAGGCAGGTGGATCATCTGAGGTTAGGAGTTCGAGACC
This sequence comes from Cebus imitator, assembly GCF_001604975.1. NCBI lineage: Eukaryota > Metazoa > Chordata > Mammalia > Primates > Cebidae > Cebus > Cebus imitator. The sequence continues at coordinate 901,734 of NW_016107870.1, forward strand.
AGCCTGACCAACATGGCGAACCCCTTCTTTACTAGAAACGCAAAAATCAGCTGGGTGGTGGAGGTGCATGCCTTTAATCCCAGCTACTTAGGAGGCTGAGGCAGGAGAATCGCCGGAATCCAGGAGGCGGAGGTTGCAGTGAGCTGAGATTGTACCACTGCACTCCAGGCTGGGCAACAAGAGCGAAACTCCATCTCGGGGGGTGGGGGAGAATACAAAAAAATTGGCCAAGCATGGTGGCTCACGCCTATAATCCCAGCACTTTGGGAGATCGAAGTGGGCAGATCACAAGATCAGGAGTTCAAGACCAGCTTGGCCAACATGGTGAAACCCCATCTTTACTAAAAATACAAAAACCAGCCAGGCATGATGGGGCGTGCCTGTAATCCCAGTTACTCAGGAAGCTGAGGCAGGAGAATTGCTTGAACCAGGGCCTGGGAGGGAGAGGTTGCAGTGAACCGAGATTGCAACACTGCACTCCAGCCTGGGCTCTACAGAGCAAGACTCCACTAAAAAAAAAAAAAAAATTAGCTGGACCTGGTGGGGTGCTCCTATAATCCCAGCTACTCTGAAGGCTGAGGCAGGAGAGAATTGCTTGAACCTGGGAGGTGGAGGTTGCAGTGAGCCAAGATTATGCCACTGCACTCCAGCCTGGGTGACAGAGCCAAATTCTGTCTCAAAAAAAAAAAAAGTTTGGGAGCTGGGCACAGTGGTGCGCACCAGTAACCCCAGCTCCTTGGGAGGCTGAGGTAAAAGGATTGCTTGAGCCTAGGGGTTCCAGACTGGCCTGGCCGACATAGCGAGACCTTGTCTTTTGAAAATAAATGAAAATAGTGTGGAAGAAAAGGTATAAAAATACTCGGAATCGGCCAGGGTGGTGGCTCATGCCTGTAATCCCAACACTTCGGGGGGCCAATGTGGGAGGACTGCTTGAGCCCAGGAGTTCAAGGCCAAACTGTGCAGCAGGGAGATCGTGTCTCTACAAAACGAGGTTTAAAATTACCTGGGCGTAGTGTCTGTGTCTGTGGTCCCAGCTGTTCAGGAGGCTGAGGCGGAATGATCGCTTGAGCCCAAGAAGTCCAGGCTACCATGAGCGGTGGTTGCACCACCGAACTCCAGCCTGGGCGGCAGGGAGATCCTGTCTTAAAGCAAAGGTCAATCAGTAAGTCTGTCTATGTAAAATGTAACACCTTGAAATCCTCTATTCAGACTTAAGAAGTATGAAGTAGTTTGTGTCAGATTTTCCATTTTTAAGAAATGACAGCACCAAAGACCAGTCTGTACCCCCCATTTCCCGCCGCCGCTTCCCTAGTTTTGAACTTTGGCACTTTCAGGTCCAGTAAAATGTACCATTGGTTTATACCATTTTACATAAACTGTACTGCACTGTGCTAGCCCACCTGCCTTAGGACTCTCTCGTCCTATATAGTAGTAGTACAAAAATCAAGCCATGTGGTTATATGAGGTCTGGTTCATTTTAGCTTCTGTACAGAATAGTCACGAATTAATCACAGCCGCTCCTGGGATAATTGGCCACTGGCTTGTCGTTTTTCACTGTGGAAACGAAGGGGAAACGTCGCTGCTGAGCCGACCCTGCGGTGGGATCGCTGGGAGCGGGACCGGGGCCAAGAGGCGCTGCGGCGAAGCTCTCCATCCGCCCTGCGGCGCCCCAGCCGTCTGCGTCTACGAGAGTCGGACCACGCTCCCCGCAGCCATGCCTTCCTCGCTCCGGGCGACCGCGAGAGTGCGGTGGAGACCGCTTCCTACCGCGTTGCAGGGGCGTGGTCACTCCGGTAGGGCGGGGCAAGTGGGGTGAGCAACCCACCTGGGGACCAGCGGCGCACCCCGCCTGGCCTTACGGGCAGTTGGAGACCTTCGCGGCATCTGGGAAGAGCGGCCTTGAGCCATCCCTCCGTCCACAGACCCCTGCCTGGGATCCGGAATCCGAGATCCGGCATAACCCAGGTGCCGGGCTCGAGGGACACCGCGCTCCTGGCCACGGGCTTCCATGCAGGAAGACGCTAGAGCCCGAGAGACCTCGACCGCTGCGAAGAACCACCGGAGGACTGCGTCCCGTGTCAGATGCGCCCGGCCCGTGGACTGAACCCCCAGTGTCATCCCGGGAGGTTGATTCAGTTATCCGGGCCTCTTCCCACGCTCCAGGGCCTGTCACATGGGCGCTGCGCGCGCGCCTCTTCTTCCTCAGTAAACCACCGGCGTCTGCCCTCGGGGAGGATGAGGGGGACTTGCGTGGAGAGCAGGGTGGGTAGGACCTAAGGGAGCCTGGGCTTGCGGGCGTGGGCACAGCAGAGAGCATGGGACGCCTGGGCCTCCTGGTCTGGAGGGGTGCGCGGGTCGGGCCCTGAGCCCGAGCAGCAGCTGCTCCAGCGACGTGGGCCCCGCCCCCACTTCGGCCCTGGTCAGGCTCCCAGTGCTGCGGCCTCCAGAGACTTGTCCTGGTGGGAAGGACCTCCGACTGTGGGGAGGCCCTTGATGGTACAAATATGTAGGGCGGGGAAAACAGTCACAGGCTGCCTCTTGTGAGACCCAGAGCACCAGGTCCAGGCCAGGTGGCCACCCAGCTGTGGGTTGTAGGGGCCCCATCTAGCAGAGGTAGGAGCTGCAGGGCCCGGTTCTACCCCTTCTTTGATCTGGTCCTGCAAGAGAGAAGGCAGGGCCTTCAGCTCTCTCCCTCTCCGTGGGGAGTCTCCACAAACCCAGGCCTCAGCCAGGACACCACTCCTGTGCGGTAACCAGCGAATCACATCTTCATTTTTCTAAAGCTTTATTTTATAAAATGCATATAAATTATACTGGTAACATTTTAAAAATTAAAATAAATTAACATCTTTGTATTCAGCAATCCTGGGTCTGGAGGCAGGAGGAGGGTAGTGGCGACGGGGCGGCTCACTGAGCGGCTAACCCGTGTAGGGTTCCTCCTCGTCACTGCCGTCGGGTACCGCGTCTGTCCCAAAGTAGCGGTCGCCAAAGTTCCCTGGACAAAGAAGCAGGCCAGTGTCGGGGGGCCTCCCAGGGCCACCCACCCTGCCCTCATGCACGGCCGAGGGGCCTGGGCAGCCTCACCAATGCCTGGGATGATGCGAAAAAGGTCATTAACTCGCTTGTCCACCGCCGTGGTGATGATTCTCACTCGTGGAAATGCATAGGCCACTGAGTGCACGCCCATCTCTGCCATAAGCAGTGACAGCAGAAAGATCTTGTCCTCAGGCACGTCGTGGTCCTGCCGAGTGTACGGGCAGGTCAGTCCCACGTCTGCCTGAACCCGGCCCGCCTACCCAGGGCCCACTCACCAGGAGCACGCGCACTGCCATCATGGCCGCGGCACCAGTGGACACGGTGCAGTCCATGAGGATCACGTGGTCATCGCTGATGTCCTTGGGCAGCCTTAGGTAGTGGAGCTGCCGGCAGCATGGGTCAGGCTGCAGGTGGGGCTCCCCGCGCCCCCTTGCTGGGAGCTCCCTCTGCCCCCAACCCCCGGGCTCATCGCCCCGGCAGCCCCCAAGCACCTCAGGCTCCCCAGTGAGCTGGTTGGTCTGGATGAGGATGGTGCCGATGCGCACGTCTTTGCACACGGCGCGCAGCGCGGGCTCCATGGTCTCACCAGCGCGCAGAATGGACACGCCGGTGATCTACGGGGAGGGGAGGCTGAGCGCCCACATCCCGCCCCAGCTGCCTGTCCCGCGTCCAGGTGTGCCCAGGCAGGTACCTGCTTCCCCGCGTAGCACTTGCCCGCGTAGTCCTGCCCCTGTGGGGTCTGCACGACGCAGTCCTGTGGGGAGCAGGGTGAGGGCGCCCGTGAGGGCAGGGAGCCCCACGGCTCCGGGACCCACCTGCCGCCTCGCAGCTACAGACCTGAAAGGGCAGGAAGGAGAGCGCGTGCTCGATGAGCAGCCGCATCAGCCTTTTGGAGTAGAAGATGAACTCGTCGCGACTGGTCTCCTTGTCCCTGTGAGGCCAACGGTTGAGCGGGGGCACGCGCGCGGGGCGTCCTGTTCCCCCACCAGGCGGGCCTTACCTGATGATGGTGTGCATGCCCCGGACCTGCGGCGTGCTCTTCAGGACGCTCAGCGTCCGGGGCAGGGGGTGGCACTGGTGTGCTGAGGCCAGTGCAGCCCTGGGGACAAACCCATTAGGAACACTCAAGATGGGGTCTTCTCCCACATTCTCCCTCCCCACAGGACGGATGTGCGTCACTGCGAGGGGAACACGTGGGCCAGGCGCAGCAGGAGGTGCAGAGCGAGCCTCACTGCTGCCTGGGGCCGACCTGGGGGGATTTGTCACCCTCCTGAGCTGCCAGGCAAAGGTGAAAGATGGCGGCCAACAGCCGGGCAGCTCACCATCAGGCAGAAAGCTAGGTGGGTAGGGTGTGAGGGCCCCTCCTGGGCTAAGAGGAAGCAGAAGTGGGCCAGGCACAGGGCGGGCTGACTCGTGCAGATAGGTCCCAGAGCCCAGAGTGGGTGGCTTGGCCCCAGCCTCTCCCTGGGGGAACAACTAAAACTTGGTGGGATCAAACCCCGCCCTGGCTCCTCCCCAAGGTGTTGTGTGGCCTCTTTCGAGACGAGGGTGGGGGCAAAGCTGGCTAGAGCCGCCTGGCTACCCCACCACGCTGCTCAAGCCTGGGGAGGGCCGGGGCAGGAGCAGGTCTAGGAGCAGAGCAGAGGCAGGCAGGAAGACAGAGCAGCAAGGGGGCGTGGCAGGGGCGGGGCGTGGCAGGGGGAAAGGAAAGCGGCAGGGCAGAGGCAAGAAAGGTGATAGGCAGAGCAGAAAAGGGGCGTGGCAGGGACGGGCGTGACAGGGGAAAGGAAGGGCAGGGCAGAAGGGGATAGGCAGAGCAGAAAAGGGGCGTGGCACGAGCAAGAAATGGGCGTGGCAGGGATTTGGGTTTCGCAGGGTAGGAAAGGCTCGTGGCAGAAAACAGGGAAGGGGTATGGCAGGGGCAAAAAAGGTGTAAAAGGGGCAGGAAAGTGAATTGGGTGTGGTGGGGACAAAAGAGGGGAAAGAGGTGGGGCAGGAGCAGGAAGGGTGGGTTATGGAAGAGGTGCGGCACGGGCAGAACAGGGGCGTGACAGCCGCAGGGAAGGGGGCGGGGCAGGAGCAGGAAACGGGCAGTGCATGATGGGGACAAGGGGCTACGGGACGCGGGGCACACAGCAGCACCACAGAGCACTCTGCTCACATATCCCAACGTAGCTTCCTCTGCTTGCCAGGTGAAGAGCATGTTCAGGGAGGGAACAAGGCAGGAAACGGGGGTTTACAAAGAGAAGGAAGAGAACAAAGAGAAGGCTGCTTAGTTGCGGAGCAGGGCATTCCCCGCAGGCCTGAGGAGGAGCGTGGGGTGGGCGGCCACGCCCCCAGCCCTGCCTGGCCCTCCCTCCTTCCCCCAAGCAAGGCCTCATGGGGCTGGAGAAGGTGAGTGGGGCCGCAGGCCAACGCTTCCTTGGCTGTCCAGACGATGGAAAATGTGTCTGGCTGTGTTCAGGTGTTTTTTCAAGTTTGAAACCCTGGAAACTTTTTCTCAGAACAAAGGCTTCAGGAGAAACCTGACGGGACAAGACCTGTGGGTTTCCTGGCTGCCCAGAGGGCCAAGCAGAGACTCATGCAGGCACAGGAGGCTGGCGGACGGGCCCTGGAGACATTTCCAACGTTTGGTAAACTCTTTGGAGGACCCTGAGCATGAGGGCTCTCCCACCAGATGGCTCAGCCAGGAGCCTCCCAACCCACAGAAGGCGGGAAGATAAAGTCCCTCATGGCTGACCCCCTGCCCACCTGCCCTTGGGGAGGGGCGGTGGGATGTGGCCCCCACCCAGCCCAAGCTTCTTGCTGCCCCTGTTCCTGCTGACAGCTTCGAGGTCTGTGTGGAGCTGGGCAGGGCAGGGCAGGACCTGGGTGGGCAGGAGGACAGGGATGAGGCCCTCCAGCCTCCAACCAGGGAAAGCTGACTGGTCCCGTGAGGCACAGGAGGTACCCCAGGCTCCCTCGAAGCTGGGACATGTCTGCAGTCACTGCCCCAAGGGCCCAGCACTGCTGGCTCAGGAGGACAGCTACGCCCTCTGGTGTCACAGAGCCTCCAGCAAAGTCTGGCTAGGCCAGGGTCAAGACCCTGTGACCCTGGGCAAGCTACTTCACCTCTCTGTGTCTCAGTGTCCTGTCTGCCAGCAAGGGGAGACAGAAGCAGGGCTGGGACCATTCCGTACCACCCCTTCTGTCTCTGGGGAAGAGCCGGCTGCCTGCCTGGCTGGATCACAGCCCAGACCCAGGGCTCCCCGCGGGTGTTGGAAATGCCTCCATCTGTGCAAATAGCTGTGAAGTCTTACCTGACGCTGAGTTCACGCTGTGGCAGCAACACAGGGAGACACAAGGCAATGGTGACTTGTCAGTGACCAGGGCAGGTGGCCAGGCCACCCCACCCAGGAATGGACGTGCTGCAGGCCCACTGGGACAGGGCCAGCCATGGCAGGTGGCAAGCTTCTAATGGCCTCTAATCTGGGGACCACTCGGGCCAGACCTGCAGTTCTGGGCTGGGGCAGTCAGAGCAGGACCCTGGGCTCTGTTCTGCAGGCCTCAGGCCTTCAACATCCTGTTAGAAAGTGTGCTCAAGCCGGCCCAGGCTCCCAGGCCCAGCCATAGAATGCCTCAGGGAGCACGGGACCTCTGGTGGGGGTGTCACTCCTGGGGTGACCCCCTGAGAAAGAGAGGAGCCTGGCCCAATGTGGGACTCAGCAGTGAAACCCCACAGCCCTGGGCCAGCAGGTCATCTCTGTCATTCTCCAAAGCTCAGGCTGGGTGTGCTGAGTGGGCTGCAGCCTCAGCTAGATCCTGAGCACCTGTACCCCCACCCCAGCTTCCTCAGGGAACCCAGGCCCTGCATGGTGCAACAAGCTGGGGTCTGGGCCGGACGATCAGGCTGACCAAGCAGGCTCAGGACACTCAGGGCTGGACCGACGGGATGGTGAATGCAGGGGGATGGGGTGCGCAGGCCACTGAAGGCGGTGGCAGCGGAGAAGCAAGCAGCAGGGTGGGGTCGGGCTCTGGGGTCGTGGGACCTGCTGGGCTGCAGGCCACTCACCTCCTCCAGCTGGCTGTGCACATGCTGCACGATCAGATCGATAGCCACCGTGTTGCCACTCCCTGGGGCGGGACGGGGGGAGGGTGACTGGGGGTCGGACTGTTGGCCTGCCCGATGCCCGCGCGATAGGTGGCCCAGGAGGCTCACCTCTGGGCACCACAATGTCTGCCAGGCGCATGGTGGGCTGGATGTACTGGTCGAAGGCCGGCTTGACAAACTTGTTGTACTGCTTGATGACACCCTCGATGTCCCGGCCGCGCTCACTGATGTCTCGGCGCAGCCGCCGCACCAGGCGGATGTCAGAGTCTGTGTCCACAAAGATCTTCATGTCCAGGAGCTGGTGGAGACGGCAAGCCAGTGAGCGGCTGCTGAGACCACCTGGTCTGTGGGCCTGGTCAGAGCCACTTGCCCCAGGGCACCCTGCAGGTGGGGATGTCTGGGGGTGGGGTGCTGTCGCCAGGGGCTTAGGTGAAGAGGCATGGCATGGTGGCTGGCTAGGGAGCTGGGCAGGAATGGGGCTGAGTGCACATGATCCCCTTGGCTTGAGTGAACTTGCACAGACACACTGGAAGAGGGGGCATGGTGAGTTTAGGGTCTGTCCGCACGCTCAGCAGAGTTGGCCCCTGAGAGGCCTTGTAGGGGCCAGGGGCTGCTATGTGCTGGACAGTGGGGTCCTCTAGGCCTGTGCCAGGGGCAGGACCTGGGGCCTGGGGTCAGGCCAACCTGAGTCACACTCAGCTCTGTCCTGAAGGCCCCTGTGACCTATAGCAAAGTCTCAAATGCACCAGCCCTGGTTCCCCACCTGTCCCTCAGGACCACAGCAGGGGACGAGAATGACAACGTGCCAGGTGTGAGCACGGCCTCAGCCACTGAAGAGGGAACCACTGCCCTAGGCAGCCACGCTCTGCCTTGTGGGGCCTGCAGAGGGCCCCAGCTGTGCCATGCCTGGGGTTGAGGCTGGGGTGGGGAGTGGCTGGCCTAGGCCGATAAAGTGTGGAGGCCTTGGGGACGGGGCAGGAGCACGCACACCTCAGGGACAGGGTAGCCGGGGCCGAGACACCAACAGGGTGGGCGTTCCCGGCAGGTGCTCACCTCCAGCAGCGTCTTGTCAGCAAAGGCCATGATGCCCTCAAAGATGATGACGTTTGCACCATACAGCGTTTTCTGCGAAGGAACCCAGTTGTGGAACACTGCTCCAGTGCCTGTGGCCCCCCAAGGCCCCTCTGCAGGGCCCCGGCCTACCCAGTCCTTCTTCCGGCTGTGTGTGGTGAAGTCATAGATGGGCACCTTGACGCTCTTCCCCTGCTTCAGCTTCTTGAGGGTGGAAATGATGAGGTCGAAGTCAAAGGCGTCCGGGTGGTCAAAGTTGAAGTTGTTGTGTGCGGCCTGTTCCTGCTGCTGCTCAGTCAGCACCTGGTGGGGGAGGCTGTGGAGCGGCTGCGGGCACTGCAGGACCCTCACCCAGTACTAGCGGGCAGGAGCTCTAGGCCTCCCAGGAGTAGCCACACTGGAGCTCAGAGACCAGGGACCTGCATGTGTGGGGGGCCCAGGGTCAGGGAGAGGACAAGGGGATCCTCAGAGGAGCTGGGTGGGGGCCCACCTTGTAGAAGGAGTCCATGGACAGCAAGACCACCCAGGGCACGTCCAGGGCCTCGATGATCATTCTGGCCACAGTGGTCTTCCCAGAGGCACTGCCGCCTCCCAGGCCTGCCGGGGAGAGTGGAGAGCCTCTATGGGGAGCAGACGGGCTGGCCGCACAGACAGGTCCCGGAGGTGCCGGGCTTCCCTCTGGCGCTCCACGAGCATTGGAGGGAGCCAGAGGCAGGCGCCCGGCAGCAGGTCCCACCCTCCCGCAGCTCTCACCGATAGCGAAGGCCTCTTTGGATTGCGTGCCGTGCTCATTGTACCAGGGTGGCCGCCCCGCCGTGTAGATGGTGCGTTTGCTGGTGCGCAGCAGGGGAGGCTCCGACTTGCACTGGCTGGTGGTGCGCTTCCGGGGAGAGCGCCCAGTGCCCACAGGTGGCAGGAGCCTGTCCAAGGACTCTGCATTGCTGCTGCAGAGAGGGATGTGCTCGGATTTGGCCCAGGGCTGCCCACCTTCCAGGCACCTGCTAGTGTGGCCAGCCCACAGGGCACCCTCTGCACCCCCCAACAGGCAAGGCTGAGGCGGGCAGGCTCATTGGGGTGAATATGAACTCTGCCTGGGCTGGGCACTTTGGCTCACGCCTATAATTTCAGCACTTTGGGAGGCTGAGGCAGGTGGATCATTTGAGGTCAGGAGTTTGGGACCAGCCTGGCCAACATGGTGAAACCCCAACTCTACTAAAAAAAAATAATAATAAATACCCAGGTGTGGTTGCGGGCACCTGTAATCCCAGCTACTGGGGAGGCTGAGGCAGGAGAATTGCTTGAAAACCCAGAAGGCAGAGATTGCACTACTGCACTCCAGCCTGGGTGACAGAGCGAGACTCCACCCCCCCCCCAAAAAAAAACCACACCCTGCCTGCAGTTGGGCCACAGGATACACAGAGCGAAGTGCTCAGCCTGGCACAGGGCCTCAGATCATCGCTGTCTACACAGCAAGGACAGAGGAACAGCAAGCAAGGACAAAGGAAAGAGGAAAGGCACTCTCTTGGGGCCATGCTTCTGCTGTGTGGACGGGCACTGGCTGGGCTGGGCCAGGCCTTGTGCCCAAGGGAACTCCAGGTGGGAAGAGAAAGGCAGGCAAGACCCCAAAGTTGACCATGTTCCCTTCAACCCACCACACTCTCTGGGCAGCCAAATCGCTGCCATGCTGAAGGCGGGGTGCCCAAGGAGGCGTGAGGGCAGCATGTGGGTGGAGGCGAGGCCAGACCAGGCTGTGTGCACACACCCAGGGTGAGGTCCCCAGACATGACCAGCCAGAGGGCTCAGCCAGGACCTGATCCTCCTGCAGTGACAGGACCCTGCACAGGGTGGTGCCACGGCCTGGCCTCTCTGGCCGTCAGAGTGCAGGATGGGGGACCCTGGGCTGGGAGCCTTATGGGAACTCCATTCATTCTTGCTGTGGCCCGTCTTGGGCCCCCAAGATAGAAACCTCCCGCATGCAGCAAACACCAGAGACGAAGGTGCTGCCACCTGTCTGGGCTGCCTGGGAGCTGACCTGTGAGCCTGCCTGGGGCAAGGGGGAGCCCCCAGAGGCTGCTGTGCCTCTCAGAGACAGACAGGCTTGTCTGTTTCCACACTGCCTTCAGGAGAGTGAGCACTGGGAATACCAAGCCAGTCAGCCTCACGCAGCATCCCTCTCTCCGGAGTTTGCTCTGGGGCTGAGCGCAAATACAAGCGAGGGGGCCTGGGGACAGTGCCACTCCACCAAGCACTGAAAGGGGAGCAGGTGCCGTGGTACTGCGCCGTGACCGCATTGGGGCTGCGGCTGGCATGGGACCTACACCCCACTCAGGTCTGCCTGAACGGTCATCCGTCAAGAAGGAGGACGGGACCCAGCAAACAGAGCCACGATCACCCAGGGGCCCGGACACTACCAACACGCCAGCGGTAAACAAAAGGGCCTGCAAGGCTCACCCCCAGGGGCCATCTCCTCAGGCTCCAGCAGCAGGTTCCCAGCAGACAGCAACTCTCTGGTGGCCCTGGGGGCCGTGGCGGGCAAAGAACACATCTGGGCGGCCCCTCCCCTCGATGCTTAACCCTGGCATCTGCAGGGAATCACCCGGTCTTCAACCTCAGGGAGGAAGCTCCGGCCCAGACAATCTGACTTGCAAACGGGCAGGGCTCTCCAGCAAAGCTCCCAACGCTGCCCCTGCTGCTGATGGCACTTCCTCCACACACCCTGGATTCCAAGGGTGAGCCTGCTAACGCATGAAGCTGGGACTGACTGGAGGGACGTAAACCTGACAGCGCAGGCCGGGCTCACACCGTAAACCTGACAGCGCAGGCCGGGCTCACACCGTAAACCTGACAGCGCAGGCCGGGCTCACA
>NW_016107870.1:913848-916496 GCF_001604975.1 Cebus imitator
AAAAAAAAACAAAAAAAGAAGCACCCCTTGAGGGGAATGTTGGCCAGGTGTGCTGGCTCATGCCTGGCATAGCCCTTGGGAGGCTGGGGTGGCAGGACGGCTTGAGGCCAAGAGTTCATGACCAGCCTGGGCAACGTGGGGAGACTTTAGAATATTCAAAATAAATTAACAAATAAATATCGGACAGGAGAAAGTTCCACAGCAAACCTCATTTCCTGTGGAAAAGGGTGCTTCTGGCCATGACATCAGAAGGTTAATTCCAAACCAGAGGGTTCAGAGCCGTAACCAACACGAGAGGCACACCCAGAACAGCGGCCCCATGCAAAACCGCGCCTTCAACCCCAGGCTCTGCCCGGTGCCCAAGAGCACCTGCCAGCCTGATTGATTCCTGATGTCCGATGTCCACAGACATGCACCGAAGACAGGTCTGAGTGGCCAGGACCACAGCACAGGTGGCCACCCCTCACAGCAGAGACCTCCTGCCCAGACTCACCTGCCTTCTGCTCCAAGGGCCCGGCACCCTGAAATCCTGATGCCAGGGTAAGCTGGGGGGCTGTTCATGACGGAGAACACGGGTGGGTACTCCTGGACTGCGAGCGGCCCCGGGGGTACGTGGGGCTCAGGTGCAGGCAGTCACAGGGGACATCAGCACCTCAGACCCACAGCGGTCCCCTAGGGCAACTCAGGAGCTCTGGCCACCCAAACTGCCCTTCCATGGGCAGGACTAGTCCTATGGGCAGCACAGTGGTTGGAGAGCCAGAGGGCTAAGACGCTTCGCTGGCAGAAGCTGCCAAATGTCAGCAGAGGCACAGCAGCTAGGAGGCCCTGGAGCCCCCACCGTACTGACAGAACTGTGCTCACTGCCGTCCAAGGCCACGGGTCTAAGAGGATCACACAGCTGAGGGCTAGTGCGTGCCAGATATTAATAGCGCTGGCTTTGCTTGGTGTGGCCCAGACAATCCTCAGGCCAGCCCTCCGTGTGAACTGCCCCCTTCTGTGTGTGGGCTGGCACACTCGGCCTGCAGAGGACCACCCAGAGGACCACTGTGTGGCTGCACCCCCCCGGATTTCCTGGAAAAGGCTACCGTCCCCTCCTTGTCTGGGGCTGCAGAGTGAACCCCCCACAGCAGGACAGGGAAATCTGAGGCGCCTCTTGGCCAGGTGTCCTGAATGTCAGTGCTGAGCTGGGCACCCCACCCCTAGCTCCAAAGTTCTTCCTACAGGCGTAAACAAATCTGAAACTCTATCCTCTGGCACCATCTGAAAATAACTGCCCTGCCCCACCCCCACGCATGGAGGCTCCTGCAGGGACCTGCAGCCACCCAGGGCTCAGCAGAGTGCAAGGGACGCAGCCACCTCCCCGCCCACAGAAACGGGGGGTGGGGTGGGGTCACTCCCACTCTCAGCAGAGTCAGTGTGCACAGAGAGGTCCTGGCAGCCCTACGCCCTCTCCCCGGGGTGGACACGTCAGCCACGGGTGTCAGCTTCCTGCTGCCACACATCTGTCTTAGAGCGCCTAACACTGAGGCAGGGTGCTGAATCCGCGTGCAGGTCACACTCCTGAAAAGTAGGCCACTCCCGGAGCTGCCTCAGAGATAGGGTGGGCCCATCTGTCTGTGTCCACAGGAGCTTCCTCTCCTCCTGCTCCTGGAGGCGGTTAAATCCTTACCTGGGAAGTGGGCAGAAGACAGCCCAGAGCCCAGGTCGGGGAAGCAGAGGCTGTCCTGAACGGGGCGCAGAGTCTGGGCTCCTGGGGGCCATGTCACCAGCTGCGTGGTCTCAGCAGCAGAGTGGACTCAGGCTGGTCAGCCTGGCATGGGCATGCAACCTGGGTGCCCCAGAGGCAAGGCTACAGGTCTGTGGAAGCCAGTTCTGTGCTGGCCAGGCAAGGGATGCATGAGCCCAGAGACGAAGCTGTGAATGGAAGGACCAGGCCCCACCCTGGAATCGTGTCACCTTGCTGCAGCCACGTGGCCCCCAGCATGCCCCTCCACGAGGCTGCACTCGGCCACAGCAGCCCACGGCAGGGAGGGGCCGCCAGCCCTGGCCCTGTTCCCAGGGTCTGACCCGAAGAACTGGAAGGGCCAGAGAAGCCCGTTCCCATATGACCCACAGGTGCTGATGCTGCACTGGGGTTAGCACTGCCCAGGGCACCTTCTGCCTGAGGCTGCCTCCTTGCAGGTGGGGCTGTCTGGGGCTAGTGGTGCTGGAGGCTGCCTCAGCCACTGCAAGGCACCGTTTACCCCTCCCTCACCTTCAGCCAGCCATCCTACTCGGGGCCACAGCATAGTCGAGTGTGGCTCAGTCCCCTCCACGGGGCCACAGCTTGCCTCCGTTTCCTCCTCAGGGACAATGGCAGGTACACTAAAGGTGGGTTGGCTCATGAAGACCAAGGCAGACGCCTCATCAGTGATAAGGGCCCCATAAGTGATGTCATCATAAAGAAATAAGCACAGGCGACGGCATGGTGGCTCACACCTGTAATCCCAATACTTCTGGAGGCTGAGGCAGGTGGATCATGAGGTCAGGAGTTCAAGGCCAACCTGGCAATAGTAAAACCCCGTCTCTACTAAAAATACAAAAAATTAGCCAGGCGTGGTGGTGTGCACCTGTAATCCCAGCTACTATGAAGGCTGAGGCAGAAAAAT
>NW_016107870.1:916656-945139 GCF_001604975.1 Cebus imitator
AAAAAAAAAAAAAGGAAAGAAATAAACACAGGCATGTGTAGAGACTTGAGGCAGGGCTGCCCCTCACAAACCACAAACTATCCACAGTGCCAAGGAAGCCAGAAGCAAACACCCAACAGCAGGGAGTGCCAGGCGTGTGAGCCCGATGCTGAGAAACAGCTGTGGAGGGAGCAGGCGGGGGAAAGGGCGCCCCCTTGCTGTGGTGCAGGGCTGTTTTACCTCCCTGGGGTCTTCCTGCTGGGTGCCGCCTGACAGGTGAGGCTGAAGGGAAGTTTGCTGGATAACTAAACGGAGGCCGGAGGGAAGAGGGAGCGGGGAGGAGCTGGCCCACAGGAGCCAAAGCAGGCCTGACCCCACTGGTGCTGGACTGACTCGGGGACAGAGCCATTAGGGCAGCTTTCTCAGGCTGGATGAGCACTGGGGGCTGGGGGCTTGCACAGGCCCACCCACCACTCTGGAAACCTTCGCCCAGCAGGACCTGCTCTGCACGGTCATGGGCAGCCCTTCTCTGCTCTCCACAGCCACAGCCACAGACTCCATCTCAACCGCAGCCAGGAGTCACTGCTAACACCACAAAGAACCTGTTCCTGCACCAGCATGGGCCAGCTCTGGGGCAGGTGCCCAGGGCAGAGTCACCAGTGGCAAGCAGACAATGAACAATGGGCAAGATGGACAGACTGGACCCGCCATGCTGGATGATGTGGCAAGAGGAGCCCCAGACCACTGGCACAGACCTCCGAGCTGAGGGCAGCACCAGAGGTTGAAGCAGGAGCAGATGCAGGAACTTCGGGGCCAGGCTCGGGAACAGTGAGAAAAGCCCAGGCTAGAGCAAAGGAAGCCCTGATGGCACAGGCATGAAGAGTCAAAGTGCAAGAAATTTGCACAGGACGACGAGAGGCAGTTGCAGGCCAGACTGGGCCCTCAGAGCGAGGGGCTGCAGTCTCCATTAGCCTGCAGCTTCCCTCTGTCCCTTGGTAGCGACACCAGAGAAAGGTCTCCGCCTCCTGTGACACCGTGAGGGCCGCTGTGCCCAGCGCACAGCCCGCACACAGGGCAGGCCCAGCTGACTGCTGCCACTAACCTATGTCATCCCGGAGTGCCTTTCTCAAGAGCTCTCAGTGCTTACCTGGCGCTGGCCTGCCCCATCTTGGGTTAAATCAAAGTCTCTCTGGTGGCCAGGCGCGGTGGCTCACGCCTGTAATCCCAGGGAGGCCGAGGCGGGCAGATCACCTGAGGTCAGGAGTTTGAGACCAGCCTGGCCAACATGATAAAACCTCTCTATACTAAAAATACAAAAATGTTAGCCAGGCATGGTGGTGCAGGCCTGTAATTCCAGCTGCTTGGGAGGCTGAGCAGGAGGCAGAAGATGCAGTGAGCAGTGATCCAGTCGCCGCGACAGAGTGAGACTCCGTCTCAAAAGAAACGAAACGAAAAAAGCCTCTTTGGAACCCACAGAGGAACAGATCAATCTGGTCCTGTTAGGCTCCAGCCATGCGAAACTCCTAGCCACTGCCCACGGGGCGGGTGTGGGCCTGAAAAGACACAGGGCCGGGGGAAAGCTCTTTCTGCCCAGCAGCTCCTGGAGAAGAGCTACCCTGTGCTGGACACTCCTCCCCCTGCGGCGCCCAGCGCAGCCCATCCTTGGAGTCCTGGCTCACAGCGTTTCTGACCAGAGTCACAGCCTGAACCCAGGCAAGGGGCGCCTAAGTGGGAACAGCCTCTTCCCTGGGGAACCCTCCGGCTCCCCAGGGGACACGTCAGACCCGGAAGGGAGGGGCAGCGCCCCGGGCGCCTCCTGCTGCCCCGGGCACTGCGCGGCCACTGCCCCCTGACGGTCACGACCGCAAAGGCGCCGCGCAGGGCCCCGCTCCCCGAGGGGCCACCCGGCGACACGAACCCGGGTGGGAGCTGGCTCCTCCGCTGCACCCCCACAACTTCCCCTCTTCCCGCTCTTGCAAAGCCCCCGCAGAGCCTCGAAGGTGCCCCGCTCGTGCGGGCAGTCAGAAGGCGTTGTGCGCCGCAGCACCCCGAGTCCCGAGCCCTGGCCTCGCGGGTCTGGCAGGGCCGGACCCCGAGCCGAAAACAGACCAGCTCGCACAGTCGAGTAGGCACAAGGCCCGCTGGGTGCAGGAGACCAAGGGCCGCACCCAGTCGGGGCAGAAACCAAGGTCAACGCGGGGTGTGCGCCCGGGCTCCTCCCCGAACCCCGAGGAGCCTGCCCGCTGGCGCCAGGTCTGTCCCCCCGGCCGCCACGAGCCCGCGGGGCCCCGCCCGGCAGCTGGGAGGACCCGGCACCGCCGCGCGGCCTCCGGGCGTGGGGGACTCGGGCTCGCGGCGAGGACGGATCACCCGCCCGGCTCCGTCAGAGCTGCCGCCCGCTCCCCGCTCGCCGGTGGACTGGAGGCGGCGCCCACGCCTACCGGTCCTCGCACGCGGTCTCGCTCTTCTCTGCCTGACGGCCTGGCGGGTCTCGGGCCGCGGGTGGCGATGTGGGCGAGGGGGCGGCGTCCGCGTGGGCCGGGGGCGCAGCCATGGCGCCGGGAGGCCTCTCCACCGGCTTGGCCGGGCTGCGCGCGCGGGCCGCCGGGAGCTGGCGGTTCCCGCTCCCGCCCACCGCGGACTACAAGCCCCACGGGGCAGTGCGCCGCGCCTACCGCGGACTACAAAGACCACAAGGCCGTCCGTCGCGGACTACAAGCCCCATAAGGCCGCGCGGCGGGCACGCGGGACTCGGAGTTCGGCCGCCGCCCCCTGCGTCTCACCACAAACTCAGCCGCACAAAAACCCTGGAAAAAAAATCAATAAACATTTATTTGATACAGTCATTTCAGTACATACAGTGATGGCCCGTCCCCACGCCACTCGGGACCAGGGCGCGGGGCGGGGACGAGGACCGGGGACAGATGGTCACAGGGCGGGCGGGGCCCGAGCGCACCGTCGAAACATCTCGCAAATAAACACTTTGTAGATAGAATATATATGTATATATATATGGTTACACGTGATAGCTGGAGCCGCTTTCGAAATGCACTTATGTACCGAGAACTGGCATGAAAAACCCGGCCCGAGGCCCGAGGCCCGAGGCGCAGCGCGCAGCGCGCAGGGCGCGGCCCGCCCGGGCCAGGCTCGCCGGCCCCTTCCCTTCCGCGCCGCCGGCCGGGGCCCATGGGCACGCAGGAGGCAGCTCACCTGCGTCTGCACCAGCAAATAAAGTGCATCCCACTCTCGTGAGTGTCGGCCCGGCGGGTCGGCCCTCCCGGGCCCCTTCCTCTCCGGGCAGGGGGCGTGCGCGGAGCCCGAGGTAGATCTGCAGAGAGGGCCCCGACCGGGCCTCGGGCAGGGCCGGCGCCCACCACGCCCTAGGGGTCCGGCCTGCTGGTCCCTCACAGCGCTCCCGGGGGCAGGCCTTTGTGGGCCAGCGCGGGGCGTGGGCAGACCCTGCTGAGCTCCACCAGGGCCCTGCCCCTTGGGAGGTGGGCTCTGCAGACCAGCATGTGGGAGAGGAGGGCAGAAAGGAGGGGTCAGACCCAACAGCCACATCTGGCAGCAGCCCCCACGCCTACCTTAAAGACAAAGGGGCTTAAAGTGCTAACATCAAGTTACCCGGGACTCCCCTTCGCACACAGGGACTACTTGGGGGCTTTGGGAGCGTCCCGGAAACTCGCCCCCAGCAAAAACCAGACCCTCTTCTCTCCTCCCCAAGGGCCAGGTACCTGAGAGGCTGGGGCAGGCGCCACACCCTGCAGGTGTTCAGGTCCAACCTCCTCCCCCATTCGTCGCCAGGCCGAAGTGCACCCCTGCCAGTGCCTGCTCCCTTCCCCTCGTGAGGCTGCCCCAGCAGCAGCTGCCGGACCTTGACCTCCTCCAGCTCCAGCTCCAGCTCCAGCTCCAGCTGCACCAGTGCAGCTCTGGGACGCAGGAAGGAAAGCCTCCCCTGACCCTCTGTCGCTGGGTCACGTCCACTCCGTCCAAGCCTCCATCCTCTCATGAGGCCGAGGTGTGTGTGCGTTGGGGGAGTCCAGGTCTCCCACTCCCTCCCTAGCACATCCAGCCAGGGCTGCTGAGGGTCAGAGCCTTGTGACAGGAAGTGCACTGCAACCCAAGTCCCCAAAGTGCTCCTGGAACTTGTCTCCCTACCACTCCAGGCCGAGCCCAGTGGGGCCCCTTCTCCCTGGGGGACGGGTGAGGGCGGGTGCTGGGGGCAGAGGCAGTACCCAGTACTGCCTCCCTGAGCAGCAAGGGACCCAAACCCCAGAGGTCCATGCCCAAACCCCAGGGCCACCATCTGCACCAGGAAACCCTTAGCACCAAATGTCAGATTGTTGTGAGTTTTTGTATAAAAAACAATTTAAAAAAAAGGTTGTTACTTGTCACAGCAACAAGACTGGCATCCACTACACCCAGGAGACACACGCACACGGGCAAACATCAAAATTCACATCATCCACGGTCAGTGGGGATGAGCCCTCAGCCCACTCCCACCCACCCTGGAAAATGGCCTCCCACCAAACCCGCCCCCTCTGAGCCTCATCCTCCCTGCAATGCTGTGGTTGGAAGGCAGGGCCCAGGGAAGGAGCCAGAGGCTGTGGCCACCTCTTCCAGGCACCCCGGACTCCCTGCCTGACCCCTGTCAAACCTATAGACCCAGCCACCCTCAGGGCCACAAAGGGGCAAAGACACCTCTGGAGCTGCCACCAAACTGCTGTGACTTTGGCCAAGCCCCTCCCTGGCTGGCCTTCAGTTCTCATATCAAATGACCACACAACCAGAAACAATGGGGCAGGTTAAAAAAAAAGAGTGGGGAGGGGGCTCCCATGAGAGCTTGGCCACTGGGCCTACCCAGACTGGCAAACAGAAGGCTGTCTTCCCCCAGTGGCCTCTCAGAGCCAGGCCAGCTCTGCCCAGCTTCCCGCCCCACAGCCCAAGGGCTCCGGGAAGACCCCAGGGCCCAAATTAGTCCATCCCTACTCCATGAAGCTGTTCCAACCTAGGCCTGCAGTGCCCAAAGGCTGAACGCTGGAGGCAGAGCACACTCCAGGGGCAGCACCCCCAGGGCTGGTGGCTGTGTTAGAGGGCATCAAGCTCCTGCTGCCTTGTAGGTGCCAGAAGCAAAACCCCTCCCTTACCCCAAGCTGGGAGCACTACAGACAGGCCTGTGGGACAGGGCCTGAGCACAGCAGGGATTGCAGTGACAGGAGGGGCAGGGGGAGGGGGAGGGGACCAGGCCTGGAGAGGTAGAAAAGAGAAGCAGGGGGATCAAGTGGGTGGCTGAGGGTGGGCAGGAGCCGGTCAGCTCAGCATGGCAGTGGTCAGACGGGGGTCTGTCC
Source organism: Cebus imitator (assembly GCF_001604975.1). Taxonomy (NCBI): domain Eukaryota; kingdom Metazoa; phylum Chordata; class Mammalia; order Primates; family Cebidae; genus Cebus; species Cebus imitator. Next base: position 921,984 of record NW_016107870.1, read on the forward strand.
TGGGAGGTAGCTGGGGGTGCTGGAGTTCCAGTGTTGGGGGAGGTGAGGCCAGGATGGTGGCTGCTGGCTGCCGGGTGGCTCAGGTGCCCTCACCAGCCCAGAACCACGGGTTACCAGGGACGCCTGAGCCTTGGGGAGCCAGGGTGTGGCCCCAGCAGGGCCTGAGGAAGCAGAGCAGGGGAGCCAAAGGCCATCCGCCTGCTCTGTACTGCAGCCCCCGTGGCACCAAGGCCCCAGACACATTCCCACCGGCAGGGGCCCCCCTCCCGGCTATTGCACTTCTCCTGGGCACACCTTGGAGAGCCCCAACCCAGGTGTGCCCTGTGGCAGCCTTAACAGGGAAGGGCCACCTTCAGGAAAGGGAGAGTGGCTGGCTGCCCCCTCTGGACGGATGAAGAGGCAGGGGTGGGGGAGAGAAACTGGAGGACGGAGGTCCTGGGGCTGGCCCTGCCCCGACGGAGCGCGGCGTGGCGGCTGCATGGGGGCTAGGCCCACCCACCAAGCTCACTTTTCAGGCGCCTTGCTGGCTCCCAGCTTCCGGCCAGTGGAGCCCCGGGCCCCCTTGTCCCTGCATCCCAGGGGCCAGTCGTCCCGGCGCAGGGGCAGCTTGGGCACAGGCTCCTCTGGGGGCCGTTCCTTCGGCTTTCGGCCCCGCTTCTTCCCACCTGCCAGATTTTTCTTCTTTTCCTTCTTGGGCACCAATGAGTCCTGGCTCCGGTGTTTCGGAGGTGGGTCGGCTGATGTTCGGAACCAGTTCTGGGGAGAGGAAAGCACTGATGTGGACACTGGACACTGAGCGCATGCGCCAGGTGTGGCCTGAGAGCTGAAGGCCTGGCAGCCTTTGGGGCCAGGCAGGCACCTGCAACCAGGCTGCCAGGGGCGGGACCGGTGGACACCCTCGGGGCGGCTCCAGCCTCCCAGTTCTCCCAGGGAAGGCGGACCCCACTGAGGAGAAACCACCAGATTTCTCCATGTTGACCGCTCACCCAGGCACACTCCATGCAGGCCACTGACCTCTCCACCCCCAAGGGGTGCCCAACCACGGCCCTGGCCCCTCCTGGTCTAGCCCCCAGCCACAGGCCCTGGTGATGGCCCTCGCACCTCTGCGTGGGTCTTGAGAATGTGGTATTTGACGCCACTCTCAGAGCTGAACTCCTTCGGACACAGCAGACAGTGGTACTTCCCCGCCAGGTGGGCCCCCTGCAATGCACGGGCAGGCCAGCCCCCAAAGGTGAGACCCGCCCCACCCCTTGGAGCACCTAAAGCACCCAGATCTGTCCTAAGCCCTTACTCATGGCTAAAGGGTCAGGGTCCGGGGTGGCCAAAGGAAAGCTGAGCAGTGCTGGGGACCATGCCCGAGAAGTGCCGGGTACCACTGGGTTGCCAGGGCTGCAGGGGTGGTGGGGGAGAGGGTCAGGAGAGGCAGGTGTCCAGGGGAAGAGCTACAGACCTTTGCTGAGCATCCCTTATTCCAAGGCAGTGTGCCCTCTGCCTGGATCGGGGTGCCCACTCACGCCCACATGGATGCAGAGCCCCAAGAACAAGATGAGGACCCACTGGCTTATCGTTGAGGCCAGGGGTCAGGGAGGTGTCCTAGGTTGGCCATCAGCCTCTGGCCAGTCTCTGGGTTCATGGAAGAGGCAGCCTAGTGGAAAAAGTAGGGGGCAGGGCAAGGTCCCAGAGTATTGTGGGGGGGCCTGCACTGGGTGAGCTGGGAGCTCTGATTGCGGCACCTGGCTGTGGGGTAGGCCCCAGAACTGACCTTGCTGCAGCTGGCAAGATGAGCCTTGAGTCCGGACACGCTGGAGTAGATGGCTTCACAGCACTGCGGGGGAGGCAGGCGTGGGCGAGTGGGCACCCCACACCAAGATACACCCCTGCCCTAGCCCAGGAGATCTCTGAGGCCTCTTTGAGGCAAGTGAGGGTGTGTGTGTCCTGGGGACTGGGCAGGCTGGGCATGCAAGGCCTGGGTGGGCTGGGCACCTCCTGCAAGGTCTCAGCCTCCGCTCCTGCCCAGAGGGCCACACCCAGGCTCTGTCCCTGCATGGCTCCCCACGCGCCCCACCCGGCTGCCTCCGCTCACATCGTTGGGACAGTTGACGTGGCCTTTCTCCTTCACTTCATTTTTCCACGCCTCTAGCAGCTGGGGGTTCAGCGTGGGGAGCCCCGGCCGAGTGTAGTTGAGCTGTGAATCCAATAGCAGCAGGGTGAGTCCCAAGCCAGAAGACACCCCCGCTGCTCTGACGCTTGCCTCAGCAGCAGGTGACACTCGCCACAGGGGGGGCAGCGGGCGGCCCAGGTCACAGGGGTGGCTGTGCCAAGGCTCAGGCCAAGGCAGGTCCTGCCCAGAGGCCACAGTGCTTCCCCACACCGGGCGGGCAGCTCACCCGCGCAGTCTCAGGTACGAGGTCGTCCTTCATGCGCCGCTTGGTCCAGTCGCGGGTCAGCTCGTCCTCCGCTATCTCCTGCAGGTGGAACACGGCCACCTGGGCCGACGTGCGGCGGACACGCCCACTTGGGGTCCGCTCCACACCCAGCAGGTCCTCAGCCTCGGGGGACTTGTCCGTGGGCTCCTCGGGGGGCTGGAGGGCATGGAGGCCAGAGTGAGCCACAGGAACAAGATGGCAAGAGGCAGGTCAGGTCAGCGCACAGTGGGCCACCCCAAAGGCCAGCGGACCTCCAGGCCTCACAGCGTGCTGAGGACATGACTGACGTAGCCAACCCCGGGGAACATGGAGGTTTCACCCTTCCACCTGCCAGGACACACATCTCGTACAGAGAGGGTGGGAAATGCAGGCGTTAGGCGGCACATGGACACACACAGCTGGTACCCAAAACACACGAACAAGCGCTGCGCCACAGCACGGGGCCACGGCAGAGCCACTCACGGGGGCCGTGTGCTCCGAGCGCACGTGGTAGTCGTGGCCGGCCTTGGATCGGTATGTCTTGCCGCAGTGGGCACAGGGGAAGGAGGGACTGTCCACCTCACAGGGCGGCTTCCCGCAGCGCCGCTGGTGGTACTGGTAGCCCATGAGGCTGGAGAAGGCAGCCCCACAACCCTGGGGGTCAGACCAGAGAACGGGTGAGTGGCCAGCAGGGTGCCCCCCCATGCCCCGCCCCCCCACCCCACCACCCCTGTGCCACCCCGCCCCACCCCACCCCTGCCCCACCCCGCCATGGCCCCCGCTGACCTCCTGGGGGCAGCGCAGCCGTCCCATCTGCTTCAGCACCTTGCGCAGCCGCTCGCGCTCCTCCTGCTCGCCCCCCTCAGAGGCCTCGGTGTCGGAGGGCTGGGGACAGTCTGAGTCTCAGTGACCCACCCCCACCATGGGGTCCTGCCCCGGCCCCACTCCACCCAGGTGTCAGGTCCCCCATCATCCAAGGTTGGGTGCTGGGGGCGCCATGGTGAAGGTGGGGCGAGGTCAGAGGTCACGCTGGATGGGGACTGGGCCGCGGTACCTTGGCGCTGTGCTCTGCCATGGTGTGGTAGTTGAGGCCCGCCTTGGACTTGAACTGCTTCTGGCAGTGCTGGCACTTGAGTGCATCCTGCAGCTGCAGAGGACCCACGTGTGGGAAGCCTGCCCACGGCTGGGCCTCCCTCCCAAACCTGTGCCTGTCACCAAACCCATTACGGCCCGCTGCCTTACCTTCTGACACACCTCCATGTGCTTTTTGAGCCCCACAAGAGTCTTCCGGGTGACCACGTTGCAGGTGGGGCAGACGGCTTCCCCGCGCTCGTGGATGGCCCGCTGCCACTGCTCCTCGGGGCCGCCTGTGGGCAAGGCAGGGGCCTCGAAGGTTGTGGGGGTCCTGGGTGCCCTGGACGCCAGGCACAGAATCCAGTCTCCACACTCAGCCCCATCCCTGCCCTGTGGGATCTACCCGCAGCCTAGAGCTGCCCTGGGCCCCTGCTGGGCAGCCCCTACCTGGGGCTGCGTGGGCCGGTGCCTCCTTGCTGACAGCGATGGGGGCAGCTGGCACCTTCTTCCGGACATCATCAGGGCCCAGACCCTCCTGCTTCTTGGAGCGGTGAACTCGGGCCTTGTCCTCAGCTTTGACCAGGCCTGTGGGCACACAGGGGGCGGGGTGAGGCAGGGGTGGGCTCAAGGGCTGTCCCTCAGTGGACACCCCCAGCCCTGGAGGTGCGCACAGGTGGGGGGTCTTACCTTTGAGCCCAAATGTCCCTGAGATGGATGGCTGCTCCCCTGTAAACTTCTTGGGTGTTTTCTGTTTCCTTCCTGACTCGGGGAGAGAAAACGGGGGCCAAGACTCTGGTCAAATAACCTTCAGGAGGCGGAGCCGGCCCCGCCCGCTGCCCCTGGGGCTCTCGTCTTACTGTGCTTTGTGCGCTCAGGGTCCTCCTCAGGTGGGGACACAGGGCCCGCAGCTCTCAGTGCCTCTGGGCCCCCTGAGGGCCTGCTGCCCGGCGACAAGGAGCCGCTGCTGGTGTCTGCACTCAGCTGGAAGGCCGAGCTCTGGCCCATGGTGGAGGGGCCGTACTCCCCGTTCTCTGGCCTGGCCTGCTTGGGTGGAATTGGGCAGGCATCCAGGCTGTCCGCAGCCCTGCACGGAGCAGGTGAGGTGAGGGCCAGGAGGGCCTAACTTTGGGCCCCATTACCACCAGGCCATGGCCAAGGAGCACCCCAACCTGGAATGAGCCCCATTACCTTTTCTTACCACTGCTCCTCCCTGTGGCACGAGGTGCTTTGTTTTCAGACTTGGTCAGCAGCACCATTTTGCAGGGCGGTGTGTGTCTGCTGATGGCAATGGGCCTGTTGACCGTCACCGGCTTGCTGACCACAATGGGCCTGCTGACTGTCACTGGCTTGGTAACCGGCATGGGTTTTGTGACTGTCACAAGCTTTGTGACCGTAATGGGTTTGGTGACAGGTACAGGTTTGGTGACCGGCACAGACTTGGTGACTGTGATGGGTTTGGTGACTGGCACGGGCCTGGTGACCGGCATGGCCTTGGTGACCGGCATGGGCCTGCTGATGGTGACAGGTTTGGTGGCCGGCACGGGCCTGGCGACCGGCATGGCCTTGGTGACCGGCATGGGCCTGCCGACCGAGACCGGCTTGCTGATGCCTATGGGTTTGCTGACACCCACGGGTTTGCCGATAGTGACAGGTTTGCTCACTCCGATGGGCTTGCTGACCCCAACGGGCCGGCTGATGGTGACCGGCCGGCTGATAGGCCCAGGCTTGGGGGCAGGCAGGGGCCGGTCCACGTGGTTCCAAGTCCGGTGTTTCTCCAGCTGGGTCTTAGAGGTGAACGCGGCCTCGCAGAAGGGGCAGGGGAAGGCCAGCCGATCTGAGATGGCACCCTGGGCAGGTGTGGACAGGTGTGGGACAGGGCCCCAGAGGCCTCTGCGCAGACACACCCCGAGGCCTCCTCTTCCCCAACCCACAGTCCCTTACCCCTTGGCACCGCTGGTAATGGTACTTGAGCCCGTAGATGCTGGGGAACTCCAGCCAGCACCCCGAGTTTGGACACTTCACCCTCGAGTGTGCCTTGAACTCATCCTTCCAGTCATTCATCAGGGAGAGCTAGGCGTGGGGAAAGGCGGCGCTGCTGACCTGCAGCCACCGGGGCCACCGCCAGCCCGAGCCCCAGACTCAAGAGCCCTCCCTGGGCCTGCAGGGCACACACACCATGTGAGCCCCTCAACCTCGGGACTGTGGTGGGAATTCAAGCCATTCCGGCAGTGGCCAGGCACAAGGCCTGTTCTGGGAGCCCACCAATGTGACCCCCGGAATCTCACGGCACATCAAATACAAAGCCAGGCCTCAGGAAGCCTGCCAGCCCAGTGCCCACACCTGAGGCATAGAGTTGGTACCAGATGTGCAGAGGACAGATCAGGTCAGGACAGTGGCTGGACAGGGAGAGCCCAGATGAGCCCCAGCATGGCCCTGATGGATAGGGAGACCCCAGGTGAGCCCCAGCGTGGCCCTGAGGGAGCTCACAGGAATGTCTCGGAGGGTCTGGGTCTCAGCTTTTGGCCGCCCCTTTTTCTTCCCTTCTGTCTTGTCGCTGGCTGGACTTCCTGGGTCAAAGCAGAGAGGGGCTTGGCCGGGCACTGTCTGTCCACCACGGACCACCGGCATCCCTGCAGCACACAACACAGCAAGGCTGGAAGCCATGCAGCACTGCCGACCGCTGGGGGCTGCCCAGGCCCACGATGAGCACCACTGTCCCAACACCAGGGCGCCGGGCAGGGGCTGCGGCCAGCTGGACAAGAACCTAGGGCCCTGGGCTACGTCCAAGGCAATGGTCCTCAGGAACTCCATGGCCCAGCTGGGTGCCTGGAGACAGGACGTCCGGGAGGTGGCCCGCTCCTACCACTTGCTGCCCAAAACCACCTGGAATCGACTTTGGTCCTGACTCCTCTTACCCATCTTTGGTGGGTCGTGCAGCATCGGCAGTCGGACCTCCTTTCGGCCGCCATCCTTCCCAGGACCACTCTTGCTGGACCCTGGGAGCCGACGGCCTCCAACACAGAAAGGATCCGTCATCTCTGCAGAGCAAGTGGACATTCTGTGAAGCCTGACAGGTCCCCTGTGAATACGTGGTGGGGCTCCTGGAGCCCCATCCTCCGCAGGCCCTCTCTGATCAGGGAAGAGGAGCTTGGCCTCCGTAGTTTTGCTCACATGGGAAAGCAAGTGATGAGGGCTTCGGACGGAGGGGGAGCTGCCTGTCAGGGTCTCCCCAGACAACCCAGGAGGCAACATCAGTTTGGAAGGAGCTAGTCCTGTGCTGAGACCCTCATCAACTTCCAGACCCCCTTCCTGACAGGTGTGCAGCCCTGAAGATGCTGCCGAAGCTGACGCACTCCTACCCAGAGCTGGGAGGGGTGTGTCCCCGGGAGAGGTGCCTGTGCAGGAGGAAGGAGGCTGGCAACATTCCTCCGGGGTCCAATTATGTCTCGGGTGATGGCTGCTGGCTCACAGGCTGCCTGGGCCCAGCGGGGGGGCCCAGCTTCTCACCGGGGCCCTCATCCCTTCCCAGGCAGACCTGATGCAATGCCAACCCACCCAGGCAGACACCCTTGCAATCCTCACCAGACGCAGATGGAAAACAGTTGATGTGGCCTGAGGACCCCTGGCCCACTCCGGCACTGCACCCAGCTCCTGTGCCCCCTTGGTGGCCTTGTCTCCAGGCGTGGATGCTGACCTGCCCCCCACCCCACCTCTCTCTGAAGCCTCTCAAGTCCCGTTTTCCCGTTTACTGACCCGCCACCACCACTTCAACCAAACCAGTCTCAGAAGCACCGGAGTGAGCCCAGGCTGCTGGCCAGAGAGAACTGCCCTGCTGCCCCAGGCTGGGCCCCCGAGGGTCTGTGCTGCTGCGAACCCCAACCCGAGAGCTGGGGAGCAGAGGAGATGCTGGGCCCAGCCCTGTGGAAAGGCCCTGGAAGGGGGTGGGACAGGAAGCAGGGTGAGGGCCGAGTGGGGAGGTGGCCCCTCCTGACAGCTTCTAATTAACTTGGATCCCAGGGGATGGGAAGGGGCTGCTGCGACCCGGAGGGCCAGAGAGCTGGGGTCAGAGGTCAGGACAGTCATCGCCCATTGCCAAGGGGGCGGCCAGTGTCGGGGACAAAGTTCTCTGGAAGGCCTCCCTTTGCAACTTCGAAAGGAGACAGGGCCGGCAGGAGTCATCCCGGCCCCTGACGACCCCGGTGGCCTGGGGTGCAGGTGCCTGCTGAGGCCCCGCGTCCAATTTTTTTGAAGCCTGGGCGAAGAATTCACAGTAGTGGGACCTGAGGCCAGGGCCGGCCTGGGGGCAGAGACGCGACTCGCGCCCCGGATGGGAAGGGGCTTCGGCCCTCCCGAGCCCAGCGGGGTCACCAGGCCCCGGCGCGGAGAGGGGGCCGGCGGCGCCGCGCGCAGAAGACGCCGGCTGCGGGGCCGCCGCGTAGGCCGCTCGGCCCGGGACCCCGGCCCAGGCCCGGCGCGCGGGGGAGCGCGGCCAGGGACGCGCACCCGGGGCCGGCCTCGCCACCCACCTGTCACCTGGGGCCGGGCGCGGGGCGCGGGCCTCGGCCTGGCCGGGCAGGGCCGGTCGCGGGCGCGGGGTGGGGGGGCGAAGGCGGTGAACCAAAATGGCGACTTTTTCTGGAGAAGGAGGAGGCAGGAAGACGGCGCCGGCGCGGGGCGCGGGGCTCGGGCGCGGCGGGGGGCGGGGGGCTCCGGGCCCGGCCCCCTCCCCGGCCCGCGCGCGGGGTCGAGATCGGGGCGCGGCGGGCGCCGGGGCTGCGGCCGAGTCGGGGCCGGGGCGCGGCGGGCGCTTACCTGAGGCGCCCAGCGGGGCTGCGGCCGGGCCGGGCCGGGCCGGGGCGGGGGGCGCGGGGCGCGGGGCGCGGGGTCCGGGCGGCGCAGGCTGCGCGCGGCGCTGCGCACATGCGCGCTCCCGCCCCTCCCACCTTTGACAGTTTTACTGCGGGGGGAGGGGGCGAACTCTCGCGTTATTCCCGCGGCCGCTCCGCGACGGGGGCGGCGGGGGCGGCGGGGGCGGCGGAGGGGGCGCCCCGCGCTGGCCCGCGTCCCCCCTGCGCGCGATGTCGCCCCCGTCGGCCGGTCCCGCAGCCCAGAGCAGCCAGTTCTGCAGTCCTGGGGCGGGGGCCGCGTTTTGGACCGCGGGGTAAACTGAGGCCCCATAGCGGGGCTGGGCGCTGCCCGGAGCCCGGCGCGCGGATTGAGGCGGCCTGTTTCCCGCGCGTCCTGCCCGGCGCGGCGAGGGCGGCCTTGGGGCGCGGGATCCTGACCTCTGGCCCTGGGGGCCGCGCACTGGCTGGGCCGCATTCGGCCTCTTTCCCGCTGCCCCCGCGGGGGTCGCCTGGCTCCCAGCAGCGCCTGGCGGCTTGAGGCCATGGGGCTTTACCGGGGTCACTGACCATTGGGTCAACCTCTCCCGGCTCTGGGGGCACTGGTTCTGGGTCAGTGCCCGCGCGTTCTCTGCGCCACAGCCGGGGCTTCTGCAGGGGACACCGGGGTCCAGTGTGGGCTGGGCGGTCCGGAGGTGACCGAGCACTGACAGCACGGGACTGGGGAATGAACGAGGCAGAGAAAGGCGTGCTCTCCTTGAGAGCACCGGGAGGAGGTCCGTGCGCCTTACCTGGGAGGCCCCACACCGGTCTGGCACAGGACCCACCAGAATTTCCCCCAGGAGAGCCTGCCCACCTTCCCTTCCTTCCTTCCCTTCCCTCCCCCGCTCCTCTCTCCCTCCCTCCCTCCCTCCCATGCTTCCTCTCCTCTGTTCTTTTCTTTTTCTTGAGATAGGGTCTCACTGTGTCATTCAGGCTGGAATGCAGTGATGTGATCTTGGCTCACTGCAGCGTCTACTACCTGGGCTCAAGCAATCCTCCCACCTCACCCTTCCAAGTAGCTGGGACTACAGGTGTGTGCCACCACACCTGGCTAAGTCTTAAAGTATTCGTACAGACGAGGTGTTTCTGTGTTGACCAGCCTGGTCTTGAACTCCTAGGCTCAAGCAATCTTCCTGCCTCAGCCTCCCACCATGTGGGCATTACCCACCACCTCCAGCTGGCAGGGCCATTCTTACCTGATCACAACACCCATCTCCCAGGGAAGGCCTCAGGCCTCAGGAGGGAAGAGTCAGGGAGACTCTGGGTTTTCCTCTTGTGCCTACAGAGCTTTTTTTTCTTTTGAGATGGAGTCTAGCTCTGTCACCCAGGCTGGTTTGCAGTGGTGCAATCTCAGCTCATTGCAACCTCTGCCTCCCAGCTTCAAGCAATTCTTCTGCCTCAGCCTCCCGAGTAGCTGGGAGGCATATGACAGCCACTATGCCCAGCTAATTTTTTGTATTTTTAGTAGAGACAGTGTTTCACCAAGTTGACCAGGCTGGTCTCGAACTCCTGACCTCGTGATCCACCCACCTCGGCCTCCCAGAGCGCTGGAATTACAGGCGTTAAACACTGCACCTGGCTAGCATTTATTTATTTTTTAACCATATGCATATATTACTTTTACAATTAAAACAGACTTTTAGACTGGGGTGGTGGCTCACACCTGTAATCCCAACCCTTTGGGAGGCTGAGGAAGGTGGATCATGAGGTCAAGAGATGGAGACCATCCTGGCCAACATGGTGAAGCCCTATCTGTACTAAAAATACAAATTAGCTGGGCGTGGTGGTGCACACCTGTAGTTCCAGCTACTTGGGAGGCTGAAGCAGAAGACTCGCCTGAACCTAGGAGGCCAAGGTTGCAGTGGGCCAGGATATCACCACTGCACTGCAGCCTGGCAACAGAGCAAGACTCCATCTTGAAAAACAAACAACAAACAGACTTTTAAAAGTTTCATAATGCCTCTTTTTGCATGCTACAAACATCCTGGACTCCTTAAAATTCATGTGGGCTGGAAATTGCTAGTCAGAAAATGGAGGTACAAAGTGTACCTCCTTCGCTGGGGTCCTTCCGGCCCAGTCGGCACCTTCTGCTGCCCCAGGAGAAAGCTCAGCGGCACTGCTGTGGGGCTGGGCAGGGAAGAATTGTGCCTTTCCTCGAAGGGGGCTGGGATCTGCTTCACTCAAGCCTGGCACAGAGCGGAGCACTCACACAAAGATGGGCTTTTGTGGAAGAGGCAGTCAGGTGGTCCTTCCCTTGGGAATCTGAGCCAGAGAGAGGCCAGTGCACACCAGTCTGCGTGACCTGAGGAGTAAGGACAGGACATTTCCCGCGAGGCTAGCGCCATTGTGTCCTTCGCTTGCTGACCTTTCCCCCTGGGGATAGGACCAGCAGGATTTCCTGAGGGCTGGTGTGTGTCCCCTTAGGTGCATCCAAGGTGGTCAGCTCTCCGTGTAAGCCTGGGTGTCCATACGTGCGACCTGTTTGGACATTGCCGTGTCCCATGCTGGGTGAGGCCAACGCCTGTGTGTGTGTTAGCGTCTGGGCAACTAGACATCAGGGTGCATGCGGACAGTGTGTCTGGATCTCAGCATATATGTATCTAGGTTGTGGCATGTCTCAGCGTCAGGTGCTGGTTGATGTCCATGTGTGAGAGGACAGTTGTTTTCTGTGTGCCGCTAGATGCCAGGGTTTTGTGTAATGCAGCCTGTTTGTGTGCGTCGGGGACATGCTGGGTCCCACCTGTTTCTATTTCTACATATTAGGAGGTCGTCGTGTGTCTGCATGCTAGTGTTTGTGTGTTTGTTGATGGCATGTTGTAGGTGGGCATGCTATTACGTACCTTTGTGTCTGTGTGTCTGGCCAACTGCATAGACGTGTTTGTGTTGGTGTTTGCTGGTGTCAGCGTCACTGAGTCTCTGTGTATGAGTGTCTGTGTGTGGCTTATGCCTCCGAGTTCTTTTTTTTTTTTTTTTTTGAGACAGAGTCTTGCTATGTTGCCAGGCGCTAGCCTGGAGTGCAGTGGCGCGATCTCAGCTCACTTTAACCTCCACCTCCTGGGTTCAAGCAATTCTCCTGCCTCAGCTTCCCGAGTAGCTGGGACTACAGGCGCGCACCACCACGCCCGGCTAATTTTTGTATTTTTAGTAGACATGCGGTTTCACCATGTTGGCCAGGATGGTCTCGATCTCTTGACCTCGTGATCCACCTGCCTCGGCCTCCCAAAGTGCTGAGATTACAGGCGTGAGCCACCGTGCCCGGCGCCTCTGAGTTCCTGTGTCTGACTACTGTGTGTCAGGGTGTGTGCTGTGATCTGTGTGTATTTAAGACAGGGTCTTGCTCTGTTGCCCAGGCTGGAGTACAGTTGAGTGGTCAGAGCTCACTGTGCCTTGAACTCCTTGACTCAAGGAATCCTGCAGCTTCAGCCTTCCAAGTAGCTGGGACTACAGGTATGCGCCACCATGCCTGGCTAGTTTAAAAAGTTGTTTTGTAGAGATGGGGTCTTGCTGCGTTGCACAGGCTGGTCTTGAACTCCTGGCCTCAAGTAACACTCCTGCCTTGATCTCCCACAGTGCTGGGATGGCAGGCCTGAGCCACTGAGCCTGGCCTTCTGTGTTCCTTACGTCAGGGCACTCACTGCTGACTTGGGAACCCCCAGCAGATGTTCAGTTTTTTGTTTTTGAGATGGAACTTGGTTCTTGTTGCCCAGGCTGGAGTGCAATGGCACGATCTCGGCTCGCTGTAACCTCTGCCTTATGGGTTGAAGCGATTCTCCTGCCTCAGCCTCCCAAGTAGCTGGGATTACAGGCGCCTGCCACCACACCCGGCCAATTTTTTATATTTTTCGAAGAGATGGGGTTCCACCACGTTGGCCAGGCTGGTCTCAAACTCCTGACCTCAGGTGATCCACCCGCCTCAGGCTCCCAAAGTGTTGGGATTACAGGCGTGACCCCTGCAACTGGCCAGATGTTCATGCTTTATCTCTGAGTGTGTGGATGGGACCTTATTGGGAAAAGGGTATTTGCAGATTGACTAAAGATCTTGAGATGAAGAGATCATCCTGTATTACCCAGGTGGGCCCCAAATCCAAATCTCCTAAGAGGGAAGCAGAGGGAGATTTGAGAGACGGAAGAGGAGGAGGTGATCTGATTACAGAGGTGGAGACGCCAGTAATGCCCACGAGCCTGAGCCCGAGTTCTCCGGAGGCCACCGGAAGCTGGAGAGGCCAGGAATCTCCCCAGGAGGCCCCGGGGGAGCTGGAGTTTGGACTGCGGCCTCCAGAATCGTGAGAGCACCCCTGGTGGTCCTGTGTCATGGCAGCTGCAGGACCCTCTCGCGTGTGCCTGGGCCGTGCCTTCCAGCGAGCGGGGCGTTGAGTCCAGCCCTGGGGGCCGCCCGCCAGGGTGCCTTTAGCCCCCTTTCCAGCCTCAGCGCTGGGGTGGCTCAGATGCCCCTGGAGGACGCGACGCCACTGCCCCCTGGTGGCCGCGGCTGCCCGGACGCCCTCTCCTCGCAGACCCAGCGCTTGGGAACCAACTTTATTTTTTATTTTTTTATTGTCAGGGCATAAAAAAGTGAGCACAAAACAAGGAAGATGAAACAGGCGTGCGTGGGGCAGAGCAAGACAGAGGAGGAGGGAGGGGAACAGAACCGGAGGGCCCCCTGGGCGGAGGCTGATGGTGGGCGGAATCCTCTCTCGGGCTGCCACACAGGACAGGGATGAGGGTTTCCCCCAGGTGGGGGCTCACGGGATGGGAGCGGTCAGGCCAGTTGTCCAAATTCTACCTGGGACCCGCAGTGACCAGCCTCGAGTCTGGAGGCTGACTGGGGGCTCAGCCTCATCTGTCCCTGAGATTTTCAGAAGCCCCGAGGGTATCGGGAGAGGGCAGGGGCGCAAGAGGGCAGGGGCAGCCAGGGCTGCCCTCACTGTCCTGCCAGGCAGCACCAGCCCCGAACCACCCAGGAAGGGGCTGCTGGGGCCTCTGGGTGGGTCTAGGGGGAGCAGCCCTGGGAAGGCCTCCCCCCTGAATCCAGGCCTTCTTGGGAAAGCGGGAATGGGAAGGCCCACACACAAGGCCCTAATTCCTTGAAGGTGGGAGTGGGGAAGAGTTTCCCAAAGACAGGGCAGGGAGCACTGCCGAGCCTGGGCCTGGGTGTGGAGCCACCCGGACAGGGCTGGGCCCTCGCTGTGCCACATTTTGTCTCTGGTGCTTGGTCAGTCTGGGCCTTTCTCTGCCTCACTTCTCATGAATAGAGGGGTGTGGTGAGGATGAAAGTGCTTGGCATGATCCTTTGGGTGGGTGCCGATGGCCGCTACTCTAGATGACGCCTGCTGGGCCCTGGCAGAGGCATGGGCACAAGCCACAGGGAGCCCAGGCAGCTCATGGCACCTGTGTGGGCCAACCTGGAGGTGATGGGGAACGGCTGAGAACTGGGCTGGGGGTGGACAGACAAGTGACTCAGCAGGTGATGGGGGACGGACATCGAATGGGGAAGGGCACGTAAATAAACAGACTCCCTGGGAGTCTGGGGGGACACCCAAACCGGCTCTGGCTCCAGGCAGCTGCCTCGAGTGCTGCCAGCAGCACCAGGGGAGGGCTTAGGCTCAGGTCCCAGGAGGTAGGGCCACACTCAAGCAGCCCTCTGCCCACCCAGCCCCAGGGCGCAGCCTGGAATGTCCAACCAGAGGCTCCTGGAGCTGGTGATCCTGGTGTTGTCTGTCCATTGGGCCGGCCTGGCCACCAGGGCATCCTGCAGGGTCCAGGAGGGGCTACGGGGCCAGCTCTGCCTCCTCCCTAGTCCTGGACTCTGGTCACAGTGCTGGGGTCTGGGGTTCAAGCCTCAGCAGCAGCTAGGACATTTTTCCAAAGGAAGCTGTGGGGTGGAGAGGGTGAGGAAGGGGTGGGGTCTTTGGTGTCATCTGCATTATGGCCTTTACTGGGGCCTGCAGCCACCCTCCTGAGGTCATCCCACCCGGCACTCAGAGGGGCTTCTCCATCAGCCCCCAGGCCTCTCTGGCACCTCACACTGACCTTGGCTGAGCAGCTGCAGGCTCCGCCCCTCCTCACGCACCTGCAGGCGGAGCACCTGCTGCAGCACCTCCTGCCTCTGCGCCTCCTGGGCTAGCCCCATCCTCTGCAGCTTCTCTGCATTCAGCCGCAGCAGTGCTCGGCCTGGGGAAAGGAAACAGGGACTGAGCGCAGGCCAACAGAAGCATCACGAGCCAGGGCAAGGCCGGCGCAGTGGTTCACGCCTGTAATCCCAGCACTGTGGGAGGCCGAGGTGGGCAGATCACTTGAGGTCAGGAGTTCAAGACCAGCCTGGACAACATAGTGAAACCCCATTTCTACTAAAAATACAAAAAATTAGCTGGGCTTAGTGGCTTGCACCTGTTGTCCCAACTAATTAGCTGAGGCAGGAGACTCATTTGAACCCGGGAGGCAGAGGTCGCAGTGAGCCGAGATCCTGCCACTGCACTCCAGCCTAGTGACAGAGTGAGACTCCATCTCAGACACAAACAAACAAACAGAGCCAAGGCAGAGGCCGGGACTGAGAGAGAAAGAGGGAGAGAGAGATTCAGAGAAACAGATAGAGACGTGGAGAGAGGCAGAGGGAAAGGGTGAAGAGCAAAAGGCAGAGACGGAGCAGAAGAAACCCAGGTGAAGACAGCACAGAGAGATGGGGAGAGACACAGAAAGAAAGGCAGAGAGGGCCGGGCGCAGTGGCTTACGCCTGTAATCCCAGCACTTTGGGAGGCCAAGGTGGGTGGATCACAAGGTCAGAAGATCGAGACCATCCTGGCCAATATGGTGAAACCCCGTCTCTACTAAAATAACAAAAAATTAGCTGGGCGTGGTGGTGTGCGCCTGTAGTCTCAGCTACTTGGAAGGCTGAGGCAGGAGAATTGCTTGAACCCAGGAGGTGGAGGTTGCAATGAGCCGAGATCACACCATTGCACTCCAGCCTGGGAGAGAGAGCAAGACTCTCAAAAAAAAAAAAAAAAAAAAAAAAAAAAAAAAAAAAAAAAAAAAAAAAAGGCAGAGAGGTATGAAGAAAAGATTCTGCAAAGATGAAGACCAGAGGGGAAGATGACTCAGAGGAAGATCTAGACAGACAAAACCCATAGTAAGAGAAAGGCCGGGGGTGTGGGGAGGAGGCGCTAGGAGGCATCCAGCCCCTCCCACAGCACCCTCAGCCCCGCTGTACCGGTGATGGCATGCTGTGTGAAGGCCTCCACGTAGACGAGGTAGTTGTGGGGACAGTGCTTCTTGAGCCACTTGCACACGTCCTGCTGGCTCCACAGGACCACGGGCCGGGTCAGGCCGCCCAGTGAGGGGCTCGTGTGGTACAGCCCATAGTGGTCAGAGTACAGCCGGCCCTGCAAGGGAGGGGCGTGGCAGGCAAAGTGAGGGTGGTGGAGAGGGAGGGCGGAACGGAGGCGGGTGGACTGGGTGCGTACCTGGGGGGTCTCTGTGCCCGGCTGCTGCAGGAGCTTGATTGGCCTGCTGCTGGCCGCCCTCTGGCTGCGGGAGTCATGCCACGTGAGGCTGGTGCCAGGTGTCCGAGGCAAGTGGCAGGGGATGCTCTCAGCTGACACCGTGTGCTCCAGGAGGGTCCGGCAGAAGTTGAAGTGGGCAGTGGCTGTGTGTGGGGGTGCCTGGTCAAGGCAGTAAAGGGCAGGGGCAGAGGCTTCCTCTGCTTGAGAGCCAGCTCCCTGCCCCATCTCCCCTACACCAGTTCGGAAATCACTTCCCCCGTGATGGGTTCCCAAGCCTCCGAAGGCAGAAGGAAGTGTGCAGGCCGTTTTCAGGACCTTCCCCAGCACAAAAGGTGAAGAACTGGAAACACCTTTCCTCTTGCACGTCTATAACCCTCACCCTGGGGAAGCAGGATGGATGCTGCTTAGACCGGAGGATGTGCCACTAGGGAAGGGAACCTAAGACATAGGTTCCCTAAGGCAAGAGGGGCTATCCTGGAACAGCCCTGACCGCACCCTTGCCTTGGGCTGGCGCACAAGCCTTGCACACATCACCCCAGACCAGAAGCGCACACACATGACCTGCTTTGAGGAAAGGCAGGTCCCAAATCTGGGGATATCGTCTGTGGTGGGGAATCCTGGCTGAGAATGCTGCCTGCCCATCGCCTTTGAAGGCACCCAGTTCACACAGCCCTATTTGGTGTTGGGGCCCAACTCACTATGGCTCATTGACTGCCTGAACTCTTGGCCAACTCACAAGCCGGGTTCCCTCCCCAAACACTCGCTGGGCTCTCCAGCTGTGCCACAGCCCACAGGGTCTGCCGAAAACCCAGCCCAGTTCTCGGCCGTTCCCCAGCACCTCCAGGTTGGCCCACACAGGTGCCATAAGCTGCCTGGGCTCCCTGTGGCTTATGCCCATACCCCCACCAGGACCCAGCAGGCTGACTCATCATCTAGAGTAGTGGCAGGCCCAGGACAACACCGGCTGTGTGAATGGTGGGCACGCACTGGCTATGGGTGGGTGAGCATAGGTATGTAGGATACGGCTATTGCTCGGAGACCCATGGGGATGCCCTGTGCTCCCTCTTCCTGCAGTAAGTACATTAAGGTGTCTCATCTGAGCTTTGTCTTATCTCTGGGGGCACTGCTGACCTGAGTCTGGGGGAGGCAGACATTTCGATCCAGGTCTTGTTTCATGGGGCACCCCACAACATTGTGAATGAATGAATGAATGAATGAATGAAGGCTCTGTATGGTGTCTGCAAGTGAACAGAGCCTGTGGGGAGGCAGAAGGTGGGCACAGGCCTGCCCCTGTCTTTACAGCACCCAGGCCCTCAGCAGGGCAGGTGAGGTTCCCACGCTGGGGTCCTCCCCTCATGTACCCTACCCGCCCCACACTCAGCCACCGACTCCACACCCAGGGCAGGGCTTGGGGATGTGTTTAGGAGGTCTGAATATCAGGGGAAACCCACATCCTACTCCCCGGTCCTCCCACCCCTGTAAGGCTTCTGAGACAACATCTTCCACCCCAATTCTTACAACTTTCAGGAACGGGACCCCGGGTGACCCCAAATTTGAGGTCTAGGGTCAGCAGAGGGTGTGGCCAGTGGGCCACCGCACCCGAGGTAGCCTCTAGTGCTGTGGGAAGACTTATTCTAAGCCCGCGCCTTCCAGCGGACAGGCGCCGTGGTCTCCGGGCTTTGCAGGGCCTGGAGCGGTCGTGCTGGTGCAGGAGCGCGCAGCAGCCGCGGGAACCCGTCCGACTCCTCCGCCTGCGCTGCACCTGCCCCGGGCAAGCCGGCTCCGCCCATTTCCTGCCCGCATTCCGAGAGTCCAGTCTGTCCCGCGGCGGCCCGTGGGTCCCTCCCGCCCTAACGCCAAGATTCCAGAAGGAGATGGGGCGAGGACACCCGGGCCGGCTGTGACCTCGGTCCCCTCTCGGCCCCACGGCGAAGGCTCGGAGGGTTTTCTCCGCATGAAGGAAGAGGTGACCGAACGCAGTGCCGCCGAGGACACAGGCGCCCCGGCTTGTCACCCGCTCGCCCCCAGCCAAGGGCGCGCTGACCGGGCCTGAGGCCGGCTGCCCCCCAAAACAGGACAAAGGCCACGGGGACCCCGCTGGGCCGAGACGTCCTCCGAACACCCACGGCCGCCGCCGCTCCAAGCCCGCCGGGTCCCGCCCCCCGTGCCTCTGGGTCCCTGCGACCCCCGCCCACGACATCCCCGCGCCCGGGTCCAGCCCCGCTCACCGTCCACATCCCGGCGCTCCCCGAAGTCCGCGCGCACGGCCCCGGCGCGGCCTCGCGGGGGGCTCAGCTTGGACCTCAGCTCGGTGAACATGGGGCCCGGGAGCCCGGCCCGCGCACACGCCCCTCGCCGAGTGCAGGGCGGCCGGTGTGGCCGGCGGGGAACGCGCGCCGCCGCCCCGCCCCGCCCCAGCCGGCCCCGCTCCCGAGCCGGTCCCCGCGGTCCGCGAGTCTGCGCGGCGAGGCACCTGCTGCCGAGCCCTGTGTGCCGGGCGCGCTCCGGGAGCTCCGAGGTGTGTCGGCGGCGCGCGGGCCTGCGTGCGCCAAGGCTGTCCGCCAGGGCGAGGGGCGTCCGTGCGCCCCCGGGCGCGGCTCCGCCCAGGAGAGGCCCCGTGCACCTGCTGGGGGTCCTCTGAGGTGCTGCCCCTCAGTGCGTAGGGATGGGCTGACGGGCATCGTGCGGGGCCTTCTACCCACAGAGCCAGGAGAAGGGGCAGATCAGCCCCTCCCACACACTGCC
Source organism: Cebus imitator (assembly GCF_001604975.1). NCBI lineage: Eukaryota > Metazoa > Chordata > Mammalia > Primates > Cebidae > Cebus > Cebus imitator. Next base: position 940,590 of record NW_016107870.1, read on the forward strand.
CTCGGCCTCCTGCCTCTTCGCTCCCCCTCGAATGGGCACCCGCTTCCCCGGAGAAACCAGCTTGACACTTGCTTACCGCCCACCCCACTGTGAACATTAGGGTGACTGTCCCGTCCCTCTGCAGCCCCAGAACCTGGCTCAGTGCCCGGGGGGGCGGTGCAGTGCTCTGTAGCTGAAAGGGGCTTGGCTGGAGATGGGGCAGAGGGGAACTCCAAGGCGGCTGCAGCAGGCCGGAGCGATGTGTTTGCTCCAGGACTCCAGTGAGAAGCGCTGGGCCGGGCTGGGCTGTGGTTGGCTTGCTCTGCCCAGGAGCCTAGGTGCTCTCCCTGGGTGTATGCAGGGGCTCTGGAGGATGTCTTACAGCAGAAGGAGCAGAAATGCGTGCACCCCAAACACGAGCACACGTGACCTCAATGTGCGCACACCCCACTAATCCACACACGCAGAATTCACCCACATGCTTGACAGCCATGTTCAGGTACTGACGTGTTCCCGACAGGTCAGCTGCGGTTATTTCGTAGATTAGCTCTCCGGGAGCTGAGAATGTGGCCCTCACCAGAATGTCCAAGGCTTGCTGGGGGACGTGGGTGGGGTCTCTAATCCCGCTGGAGGCACAGATGCCTGAATGGGGGCCCCAAAATATGAATGCTAAAAGCATAGGGCAGCAGCGTGCGCACAGGACGCCCACAGGCAGGTGTGCCCACAGGCAGATGTGCCCATAACCAGTGCGCACAAGCGCTACACAACTGCTCGGGGTGCAGCTCCACTCCAAAGTGATCCGGGCCCGCCGAGGGCGGCGGCGGGAAGCTGGGCTGGCTCAGAGGGAGGGGACCATGGGCCCTACTGGCAGACGGGTCTCCTTGGGAATGCATCAGAGCACTGGGGAGGCAGCGAGGCCCCAGGCTCAGCTTTTGGGGCCGCCCCAGGAGCCCGTTCGGGTCCCAGCGCACGCTCGGCCTCGCTCCTCCCGCCCCGCCACGAGGAGGCGCTCCCGCGCACGCGCCTGCCGTGTCCCCGCCCCCTGGCCGCGGCCGGAAGTCGTCAAGGAGCGCGTCGGGGCTTCCGCCCGGGGAGTCGAAAGTGGGCGGGCTTTGTGCGCACCGAGCGCTCTGCTTCCGGCGCGCGAGTGACGCGCCAACCGCGACCTCCTCGTACGGAGCGCCTCGGACGTCGGAGCTTGGAGTGTCTGCGTCTTTCCCTCCTCCGCGGCTTCATTCCTTTCCTTCCTAGCTAGGTCGTCGTCGCCGCCATGAACAAGAAGAAGAAGCCGTTCCTGGGGATGCCCGCGCCGCTCGGCTACGTGCCCGGGCTGGGCCGGGGGTGAGGCCTGGGCGAGGCCTGGGGCGGCGCGCGGGGGGCGGGGACCCGGCCGGCGGGGCGCGGGGCGCGGGTTTCGGGGCGGGGGTCTTTGGCCGCGCAGTCTGAGCGACCTCGAGGGAGGCAGCCGCGGGCTTTGGGTCCGGACAGACGTGTGCATGCAGCCCGCCCGCCGCGCGGGTGCGACGCGCTGCCTGTCCGCCGGGTGTGAGACGAGCGCTGCTGTATGCAGCCGGCAGTGATGTGCAGCGGGAACGCGGCCGCCTTCCCAGGCCCGGCTGGCACACCCCCCGCCCCGCCCCGAGCGTGCCTGGGTCCTCCTTGCCTGCAACACAGATGGCCACCGTACGTTGTCGGATAAGTGAGCAGTCGTTGCTGTCCTATTTGGCCATTCATTTGATGAGGAAGACGACTGGGTTTTTCTTGGTGGTGGTATTATGCTAGAATCTGTGGGGCACACGCAAGACTCCGATGTGGACTGCGCCTTCAAAGGACCCGAAGCTCGTGGAGGATTTGGTATTAGCATAAGTCAGTACATAAGGAGGATCAGATTTAGAACCCAGTGCTTAATGGAGTGTGGCGTTGGGGCCCAGTTCAGTAGGAGAGCTGGACTTAGGGCTGCAGAAACGAGGTAGCGATAGAAGAGAAACTGAAATTCTGTGTGTGTGGAGTGTTAGAAAAAAGTGAGGCCAGGGGAAGCCCAGGAACGGGGGAGTCCAGTGTGAATGGGATGTGCAGCCAGTGGAACGGAGCTTAAGAGGCTGGAGTGGCCTTGAGCGCCGGGCTAAAGCTCCTGGAGACGTCAGAAAGACCATGACCCTTCAGAAGTTTTCAGTCAGAGCTGTGTTTTGGGAAGAATCATCTGGCAGAGGATGGGTTGAAGTAGAGGAAGGCTAGAGGCAGGGAGGGCTAACTCGGTTTCCAGCTATGGTGGGAGTCATAGTCCGGGGAGGAGAGATTTTTAAGGTGGATTCATTAGTACTTGGTGGCAGACAGGATGGAGAGAGTGGGAGAGGGAGGCAAGTACTGTGTCACGGACCCTTGGCATCTGGGTCAGCACGCCGAAACACCCCTGAGCAGCTGTAAGGTGGGCCCAGAAGAGGAACTCAGTTTGGGCCAAGTTGGGTTTAAGGGCCTGATTGGATGTGGTGGGGGGAGATGATCAAAGCCTTCAGGTGGGGGGATTGCCTTGGTAACGTCATCAGGGTAGGTTAAACCTTCAGGTAAGTAGAGAAGATCAGTGGTATTTGAGACCGCAGTTCATTGTCACTAGGGTCTTTGGAGGTTCCCAGAGGTGTTAAAAATAGAGGTGATATTAAGTGATGAGCAGGGGTGGAGAAGAGCCCGGGAACAGGTGCACTCAGATACTGGGTGTCTTGGGGGTCTCCTGCAGTGCCACTGGCTTCACCACCCGCTCAGACATTGGGCCCGCCCGTGATGCAAATGATCCTGTGGATGATCGTCATGCTCCCCCAGGCAAGAGAACCGTTGGGGACCAGATGAAGAAAAACCAGGCTGCTGATGATGATGATGAGGACCTAAATGATACCAATTACGACGAGGTGAGATGTGTCTGGCTTCTGTGTCTCCTCCAGCTAGTCTCTGGGAGCAGCTGACCAGCTCCCTAACCAGTGTGTGTTGGTGCCTGTAATGAGTGGCTTGGAGTGGCTCATGCATTTAAAATTTCAGCTATTCACGGGACATCTTTAGCAGAGAGTGAGAGGGAGCAGAAAGAATATGGAGAAATGTGCACTTTTCATCTCTTCAGAGAGATGTTCTTGCAGATGTCAGGACCACTGCCTTGGTATTTTGTATTGGTCGGTCTTCTATGATAAAAACTTACAGTGGAGCTCATGACAATATTTGCTTTTTGTAGCGTTAGTGGTTGCCCTCTAAAAAGACATCTAAAGGAAAACCTCAGCTGACTGAACTGTCTTCTAACAGATCACATTTTTCCTCTGAGGAAAATTTTAAAAAATAATTTTAGTTTTGAAATAATTTTAAATTTGCAGGAACTTGCAAAAGTAGTGCCCAAAAAAAGTAAAAGAAAAAAAAATGTTGGCCAGGCGTGGTGGCTCACATCTGCACTTTGGGATGTAATCCCAGCACTTTGGGAAGCCGAGGTGGGCGGATTACAGGGTCAGGAGATCGTGACTATCCTGGCCAACATGGTGAAACCCTGTTTCTACTAAAAACACAAAACTTAGTTTGGCATGATGGCACATGCCTGTAAGCCCAGCTACTTCGGAGGCTGAGCCAGGAGAATCACTCAAAGAAGGAAATCAGAGGTTGCGGTGAGCAGAGATCACGCCACTGCACTCCATCCTGGCCACAGAGTGAGACTCCCTCTGGAAAAAAAAAAAAATAGATTTCTGCATATCTTTCACCAAGTTTCTTCCCATCTTACATGACCTTAGCACAGTTATTGAAATCAAGGGGATAATGCTGACACAGTACTATTAGCTAATTTCTCCGTCATACTTGAATTTCGCGTTTTTCCGTGAAAGTCTGTTTTCTGGCTTAGGGCTCAGTCCAGGATCTCTTACTGCATTTTGTCCTGTCTCCTTGGTCCTTTCCAGTTGGAGTGGCTCCTCTGTCTTTCATGCCCTTGATACCTGAAGAGTAGTTACCAGTTACATTGTAGATTGTCCTTTGATTTGGCTTTGTTGGCTGAAGAAATAATTTAGCAAGTATTTCATAAGTAGAGATCTTCACATTTCTGCTGGTGGGGAGGTATTGGAGGAAAAGCTCACCTCTCTACACATGTTGTTTGGTTCTCAGTTTAATGGCTATGCTGGGAGCCTCTTCTCAAGTGGGCCCTATGAAAAAGATGATGAGGAAGCAGATGCTATTTATGCAGCCCTGGATAAAAGGATGGATGAAAGAAGAAAAGAAAGACGGTAAAAGAAATTGTTGGCTTTCACAATATTTATCCAACTTTTAAAAAAAAGGTTGGCTGGATGTGGTGGCTCACACCTGTAATCCCAGCACTTTGGGAGTCTGAGGTGGGTGGATCACCTGAGGTCTGGAGTTGGAGACCAGCCCGGCCAACATGGCGAAACCCTGTTCTAATAAAAATACAAAAATTAGCTGGACGTGGTGATGCACGCCTATAATCCCAGCTACTCCGTAGGATGAGGTGGGAGAGTTGCTTGAATCCGGGAGGTGGAGGTTGCAGTGAGCCAGGATTGTGCGACTGCACTCCAGCCTGGGTGACAGAGAGAGACTCCATC
>NW_016107870.1:945169-963373 GCF_001604975.1 Cebus imitator
AAAAAAAAAAAAAAAAACAAAAAAAAAAACAAAAAAAAACTTTTGAGGCTCACATGTGTAACCCTAGCATTTGGGAGGCCGAGGTAGGATGATAGCTTGAGCCCAGGGGTTTGAGACCAGTCAGTGTAAGCAACATTAGTGAGACCTCATCTCTACAAATAATTTAAAAATGAGCCAGATGGTGTGTGCCTACAGACCCAGCTGCTTGGGTGGCTGAGGTGAAAGGACCATTTAAGCCCAGGAGGTAAAGGCTGCAGTGAGCCGTGATCCTGCCACTGCATTCCAGCCTGGTTGACATAGTGAGACCCTGTCTCCAAAAAGAAAGAAAGTTTCATTTTGAATTGTTTTATACTTGGAGAAAAGTAGCAAGAGTACATGTGTCTCTGCTCAGCTTTTAGGCCACATAAGGGTCTTGTGCTGTGGTAGCAGTGCTCGGATAGGCACTGGGGTGCTGCAGAACGGCCTCAGGGCCTGGGGGGCTGGAGTGGAGAGCTTTAGAATTTTGGGGATTACTTTTACTTACATCCGGGTTACCATCTTTGAAAAGGGCATACCGACTATTGATTAATCTATTATGTGTTGAGTAATTTGTGAATGAATTAAAGATGTCAACTGACGGATACAAGCTGACAAGATTGAACCATGAAGAAATCCCAAACCTGAACAGACGGGTAATAAGTAATGAGATCAAAGCCGTAATACAAAGTGTCCTAGCAGAGAAAAATCCCAGGATCTAATCGCTTCATTGCTGAATTTTACCTGATATTTAAAGAAGAACTAATATCAATTCTATTCAAACTAGCCCGAAAAATAGAGGTGCGAATGCTTCCAAATTTATTCCATAAAACCAGTATTACCCTGATACCAAAACCGGACAAAGACACGTTGAAAAAAGAAAATGATAGGTCAGTATTCCTGATAAACATCAATTCAGAAATCTTCAACAAAATACCAGCAAACCATATTTGACAACACATTAGAAAGATCGTTCATTGGCCGGGCACAGTGCTGTAATCCCAGCACTTTGGGAGGCCGAAGCGGGCGGATCATGGATCATCTGAGGTCAGGAGTTCGAGACCAGCCTGACCAACATAACGAGACCCTGTCTCTATCTATAAATACAAAAATTAGCCAGGCATGGTGGTGCTCACCTGTAATCCCAGCTACTCGGGAGGCTGAGGCAGGAGAATTGCTTGAACTTAGGAGGTGGAGGTTGCAGTGAGCTGAGATCACAACATTGCACTCCAGCCTGGACAACAAGAGCAAGACTCCATCTCAAAAAAAATATCGTTCGTCATGACCTAGTGGCATTTTGCAAGAGTGGTTCAACATATGCAAATTAACCAGTGTTATACATCATATCAACAGAATAAAGGATGTAAACGATATGATTATTTTACGCGATTCTGAATATGCATTTGATAAAATTCAACATTCCTTCATGATAATAACTCTCAAAAAACTGGGTGTAGAAGGAACATATCCCAGACTGAGCATGGTGGCTCACACCTGTTAATCCCAGCACTTTGGGAGGCTGAGGCGGGAGGACTGCTTGATCCCAGAAATTTGAGATCAGCCTAGGCAAGAGGGTAGTACCCTGTCTTTACAAAAAGAAATACAAAAATTAGCCAGGCTTTCTGGCACGCACCTATAGTTCTAACTACTCAGGAGGCTGAGGTAGGAGGATCGCTTGAGCCCAGGAGGCAGAAGTTGCAGTGAGCTGAGATCGTACCACCACCTTTCAACCTGGGCATCAGAGAGAGACCCTGTCTCAAAAAAAAAGGGAACATACCTCAACACAATAAAAGCCACATACAACCGGATGCCATGGCTCACACGCCTGTAGTCCCAGGACTTTGGGAAGCCCAGGCAGGCAGATCACCTGAGGTCAGGAGTTCGATACCACCCTGTCTCTACTAAAAATCCAAAAATTAGCTGGATGTGGCGATGCAGGTCTATAATTTCAGCTACTCCGGAGGCAGAGGTTGCAGTGAGCCAAGATCACACCACTACATGCCAGCCTGGGCAACAGAGTGAGACTGTGTCACCAAAAAAAAAAAAAGCCACATATGATAAGCCCATAGCTAGTATCATTCTGAATGGGGAAAAACTGAAAGCCATTTCTCTAAGATCTGGAACACACAAGGATGTCCACTTTCACCACTGTTATTCAACATGGTAGTGAAAGTCCTGTCTAGCGCAGTCGGATGAGAGATAAATAAAGAGCATCCAGATTGGAAAAGAAGAAGTTAAATTATTCTTGTTTGCAGATGATATGATCTTATATTTGGAAAACCCTAAAGACTCCACCAGAAGACTCTTGGAGCTGAAAAATTCATTAAAGTTGCAGGCTATGTCATCAGGCACAGTGGCTCATGCTTGTAATCCCAGCATTTTGGGAGGCTGAGGCAGGCAGATCACCTGAGGTCAGGAGTTCGAGACCAGCCTGGCCAACATGGTGAAACCCCATCTCTACTAAAAAAAAATACAAAAAATTAGCCAGGTGTGGTGGCGCATGCCTATAATCCCAGTTACTTGGGAGGCTGGGCAGGAGAATCGCTTGAACCTGGGAGGTGGAGGTTGCAGTAAGTCAAGATTGCTCCATTGCACTCCAGCTTGGGCAACAAGAGCAAAAACTCAGTCTCAAAAAAAAAAAGCTGTGTATTTGGCTGGGCGTGGTGGCTCACGCCTGTAATCCCAGCACTTTGGGAGGCTGAGGCAAGCAGATCACGAGGTCAGGAGATCAAGACCGTGCTGGCCAACATGAGGAAATCCTGTCTGTACTAAAAATACAAAAATTAGCTGGGTGTGGTGGTGCATACGTGTAGTCCCAGCAACTTGGGAGGCTAAGGCACGAGAATCGCTTGAACCCAGGAGGCGAAGGTTACAGTGAGCCGAGATCATGCCACTGCATTCCAGCCTGGGGACAGAGTAAGACTCTGTCTCAAAAAAAAAAAGTAGTATAGTTATTAAAACTTTATTCTGAAAACTGTCATAATACAAACAAGTAGGAAGAACAGCACTGTGAATACCACATCGTCACACGTAGTCTCAGCACTGAAGTGCAGTTACGGGGGTGAAGCAGGCTGTTCTGGTGCATAGAACTGTACATCCGAGCTGAGTTGGTTGTTAGTGGTTAACTACTTACTTGGAAGAGAAGGAAGTGAGGATGGATGAGTTCCATAGAGGGTTTGGTGGTAACTAGGATAGTTACTGCTTTTCCTTTTAGGTGTTTTTTTTGAGACGGGATCTCACTGTGTCATGCAGGCTGGATTGGCTCACTGCAACCCTGCCTCCTGGATTCAAATTATTTTCTTGCCTCAGCCTCCCAAGTAGCCGGGGATTACAGGCACCTGCCACCATGCCCAGCTAATTTTTATTTTTTTGAGACACAGTTTCACTCTTGTCACCCAGGCTGGAGTGCAATGGCATGATCTCAGCTCAGCTCACTGCAACCTCTGCCTCCCAGGTTCAAGTGATTCTCCTACCTCAGCCTCCCGAGTAGCTGGGATTACAGGCAAGCACCACCATGGCTGGGTAATTTTTGTATTTTTAGTAGAGATGGGGTTTTACCACACTGGCCAGGCTTGAACTCCTGACTTCAGGTGATCTGCCTGCCTTGGCCTCCCAGAGCACTGGGATTACAGGTTTAAGCCACTGTGCCTAGCAGTGCCCAGCTAATTTTTGTATTTTTAGTAGAGATGAGGTTTCATCATGTTGGCCAGACTGGTCTTGAACTACTGACCTGAAGTGATCTGCCCTGATGTGCTGGGATTACAAGTGTGAACCACCACACCTGGCCTTCTTAGGTGTTTATAGGATGGTGCTACCTTTGGGATTTTGTTAATTTTCGAGCAGTAAATATACTCACATTCATATATTTAGATCAAAGTAAGATCTTTTTTGTTTTTATTTTAGTGAATTTCTGCATGTTCTCATTTGGTGGGTAATTGAGTTATTAGACTTAACGAATGTATTCATATTTATTTATTTGTTTAGAGGCAGAATCTTGCTCTGTTGCCCAGGCTGGAGTGCAGTGGTGCGATCTTGGCTCACTGCAGCCGTTGCCTCCTGGGTTCAAATGATTCTTGTACCTCAGCCTCCCGAGTAGCTGTGATTACAGGTGTGTGCTACCATGTCCAGCAAAGAATGTATCCGCGATTGCCTTGAAATATATTTGATTTAGCTGCTAAGAGTATGGAATTGTTCTATTTGGTGATTTAATTGAGATGTATAATAAGGCAGCTTCAGACATCTTCAGACATGCAGTGTTTCTGATGTATGCCCATTTTATTTACTAGGGAGCAAAGAGAGAAAGAAGAAATAGAGAAATATCGTATGGAACGCCCCAAAATCCAGCAGCAATTCTCAGATCTCAAAGTAAGCAGATGAAATGGTGTGCAGTTTCTACTGTGCTTCACCTCAGCAGCAGGACTCAGACTCCTTTTGTGTGGAATTGATGAGACTTTACTGACTCGCTGTTTTTTTAAATTCAGAGGGTAATTGCTTAGAAGAAGAAAGTCCTCGCTTCAGTATGTTTGAAAATGTATATGTGTGTTAAAACCCTTTCCGTCCTTTACTATAAAAGGTGGGACAAATGAACTTACTTTCTTTGTAATTTTGACTCCACTTATACCTAAGATTTTCTTTCTTTCTTTTTTTTCTTGAGACAGGCTCTGGCTCTGTTGCCCAGGCTGGAGTGCGATGGCACAGTCTTGATTCACTGCAACTTTCACCTCCCAGGTTCAAGCAATTCTCGTGCTTCAGCCTCCCCTAGTAGCTGGGATTACAGGTGCCCGCCACCACACCCGGCTAATTTTTGTATTTTTAGTAGAGATGGGGTTTCGCCATGTTGGCCAGGCTGGTCTCGAACTCCTGACCTCTAATGGTCTGCCCACCTCGGCCTCCCAAAATGCTGGGGTTACAGGCATGAGCCACCACATCCAGCGCTGTTTATATATAAGATTTTCTAAACTGTGATTTGAGAGAATAATTTACATTTTAGTGAAGTTGAATAGATCCAATAAATCGATTTTTCTTTCTTTTTGAGATAGAGTCTCACTCTGTGGCCTGGAGCTGGAGTCTCGGCTCACTGCAACCTCCACCTCCCAGGTTCAAGTGATTCTCCTGCCTCAGCTTCCCAAGTAGCTGGGATTCCAGGCACCTGCGACCACACCCGGCTAATTTTTTGTATTTTTAGTAGAGATGGGGTTTCACCATGTTGGCCAGGCTGCTCTTGAACTCCTGATCTTGTGATCTGCCTGCCTCGGCCTCCCAAAGTGCTGGGATTACAGTTATGAGCCACCATGCCTGGCCTAAATTGATTTTTCTAAGTGAAATAGAAAACCATTTTGGGGCCTGGGTGCAGTGTCTCATACCTGTAATCTTAGCACTTTGGGAGGCTGAGGTAGGAGGATCACTTGAGCCCAGGAGTTTTGAGACCAGCCTTGGCAACACAGGGAGAACCTGACTTTACAAAAAGTAAAAAATTAGCCAGGAATGGTGGCCCACACTTGTGGTCCCAGCAACTTGTGGGCTGGGAAGCTGAGGCGAGGTGATCCCTTGAGCCTAGGAGGTTGAGGCTGCAGTGATTCTGTGATTGTGCCATTGAACTCTAGCCTGTGCAACAGATGAATCCCATCTCAAAACAAAACTTAAAAACAATTTCTGCATCAGCATCAAAATCCTTTCTTTTTTTTTTTTTTTAAACTGAATTTCGCTCTTGTTGCCCAGGCTGGAGCATAACGGTGCAATTGTGGCTCACTGAAACCTCCACCTCCTGGGTTCAAGCGATTCTCCTGCCTCAGCCTCCCAAGTAGCTGGGATTACAGGCATGCGCTACCATGCTTGGCTAATTTTGTATTTGTAGTAGAGATGGGGCTTATCCATGTTGGTCAGGCTGGACTCGAACTTCCAACCTCAGGTGATCTGTCCATCTCAGCCTCCCAAAATGCTGGGATTACAGGTGTGAGCCACTGCGTCCCACCCAAAATCCTTTCTAAAGCATGGTGGTATGGGGGAAGTGAGGGAGAACATGGTCCTACCTGGGCACATGAAATTCTGCCGGAGAATTAATGTTTTTTGGGGCTGGATATTTCCAGAGGAAATTGGCGGAAGTCACAGAAGAAGAGTGGCTGAGCATCCCTGAGGTTGGCGATGCCAGAAACAAACGTCAGCGGAACCCACGCTACGAGAAACTGACCCCTGTTCCCGACAGTTTCTTTGCCAAACATTTACAGACCGGAGAGAACCATACCTCAGTGGATCCCCGACAAACTGTGAGCACCCAAAAAAAGGGGCACATGTGGCTCATTTAGTCTTGCTGGATCAGTGGCAGGATGCGGGCCGTGTTGGATTCAGTGCTTCTGCAGGTCATGGCTGTGCTTTGGCCGAGTCTGTCTGCGCAGCTGTACATGTATCAGGCCACCGGGGAAGTATTTCAGAGAATAAAGTTCTTTGGCATGAAATGCAAACCATCATCTTATTCTTCCCTCTACTACTCTCTTCGCTTCTAGCAATTTGGGGGTCTTAACACACCCTATCCAGGTGGACTAAACACACCATACCCAGGTGGAATGACACCAGGATTGATGACACCTGGCACAGGTGAGCTGGACATGAGGAAGATTGGCCAAGCGAGGAATACTCTGATGGACATGAGGCTGAGCCAGGTGAGTTTGTCTGCAGCATTTTCCTGTAGACAGGTTTAACATTTTTTTTGTTCTTCCTCTTCTTTCTTCTTCTTTTCTTCTTTCTGCTTTTAGTGGCTTGATTTTGCCAGAATAATTCTGCAGTTCTTTTTAATTTTTTAAATTCTGAGACAGAGTCTTGCTCTGTCACCCAGAGGCTGGAGTGCAGTGGCACAATCTTGGCCCATGAAGCCTCCACCTCCTGGGTGGAGAATCAAGTGATTCTCCTAACTCAGCCTCCTGAGTAGCTGGGATTACAGGTATACACTACCACACCTGGCTAATTTTTTGTATTTTCAGTAGAGATGGGGTTTCATCATTTTGTCCAGGCTGGCCTTGAACTCCTGACCTTGTGATCCAGTCTCCTGCCTCAGTCTCCCAACATGCTTGGATTACAGGTGCGATCCACCGTGCCTGGCTATGCCTGCCCTTTTTTAAAAAATATATAAAATAATTTTTTTTTTTTGAGACAGTCTCTGTCTGTAGCCCAGGCTGGAGTGCAGTGGTGCAGTCATGGCTCACTGCAACCTCCACCTTCCGGGTCCCAGTTCAAGCAATTCTCCTGCCTCAGCCTCCTGAGTAGCTGGGATTACAGGCACATGCCACCATATCCAGCTAATTTTTTTTGGTATTTTTAGTAGAGACGGGGTTTCACCATGTTGGCCAGGCTGGTCTTGAGCTCCCAACCTTGTGATCCATGCATCTCAGCCTCCCAAAGTACTGGGATTACAGGTGTGAGCCACCCTGCCTGGCCTAATAATAATTTTTTTTTAAAGTGTGTTTTCTTCCTGCACCTCAGTAAAATGGCTTATGGCCTGGCATGGAACATGTGCTTTGATCTGGAGATTGAGTGCTCTAGACACCAGTGAAGCAGAGACCTCTTTCTGGCATGTACATCAGAAATCGTGAAGGAGCACGGTTCCTTCACCACGCTGGCCTGGCCAACACGGTGAAACCCCTTCTCTACTAAAAATACAGAAATTGGCCGGGTGTGGTGGTGGGTGCCTATTACAGGTGCAGGAGAATCGCTTGACCTCAGGCGGTGGAGGTTGGCAGTGAGCTGAGATTGCGCCGGTGCACTCCAGCCTGGGCAACAGAGTGAGAATCTGTCTCAAAAAAAAAAAAAGTGACGCAATCAAAGCTCATTACAACCTTGACCTTCCTGGGCTAAGGTGATCCTCCCACCTCAACCTACAGAGTAGCTGAGATTATAGGCATGTGCCACCACACCCAGCTAACTTTTGTATTTTTTGTTGAGATGGGGTCTCACCGTGTTGCCTAAGCTGGGCTCAAGCTCCTGCGCACAAGCAGTCTGCCTGCGTTGGCCTCCCAAAGTGCTGGGATTGCAGGCATGAACTACCATACCCAGCCTGAAATTTGTTTACATAGAAATTGTAAAACTTTTTGGGCCAGCCACTCATGCCTGTAATCCTAGCACTTTGAGAGGCCAAGGCAGGAGGGTTGCTTGAGCCCAGGAGTTCAAGACCAGCCTGGGAAACATGGTGATGGTGAGACTCCGTCTTTACAAAATCTAAAAGAAATAACTTGGGCATGGTGGTGCGTGCCTGTATTAGGGAGGCTGAGGTGGGAAGATGGCTTGAGCCAGAGAGTTTGAGGCTGCAGTGGGCTATGAATACGCCACTGCACACCAGCCTGGGTTACCTAGTGAGACTATCTCAAAATAAATCAAACTTTGTCACGGTCATTTTTTTGTGGCAAAACATATGTAACAAAGAATTTACCATTTTAATCATGTTTAAGTGTGTGTACCTTTACTGACATAATTATGTTCATGTTGTCATACAGCCTCATCACCATTCATCTCCAGAACTGTTCATCTTCCCAAATTGAAATTCTGTACCCGTTCAACACTGACTCCCCATGCCCTTTCTCCCCAGCCCCTGGCGTTCACCATTCTTTCTATGAATGTTACAATTCTCTGCACCTTGTATGGGTGGAATCGCGTGGTGTTTACCTTATTGTGATGGGCTCATTTCACTTCGCTCATGCCCTTAAGGCTCATCCATACTGCAGCATGTGCCAGCATGTTCTCTTTTTGTTTTTGAGATGAAGTCTCGCTCTTTCACCCGAGCTGGAGTGCAGTGTCATGATCTTGGCTCACGGCATCCTTTGCCTCCTGGATTCAAGGGAGTCTCCCGCCTCAGCCTCCTGAGTATCTGGGATTGTAGGCACACACCACCACGCCTGGCTAATTTTTGTATTTTTAGTAGAGACAGGGTTTCACCATGTTGGCCAGGCTGGTCTGGAACTCCTGACCTCATGATCTACCTGCCTCGGCCTCCCAAAGTGCTGAGATTACAGGTGTGAACCACCACACCCGGCCAAAAATTTTGCTTTTTTATAGAGATAGAGTCTTGAGAGGCTGAGGCAGGAGGATTCCTTGAGCCCAAGAGCTGGAGGCTGCAGTGAGCTGTTGTCACCGCTGCACTCCTGCTTGGGTGACCAAGATCCTGTCTCAAAGAAATAAATAAAAATACGGTTCTTTTTTCCATACAGAAGAAATTTGTTATTATCACAAGGTGTTGTCTGAAATTTATTTTTTTATTAAAGTTGTTTTCTTTCTTCTACTACTCACTGCCAGTCAGGATTATGGGAGGGGCTCCAGGGACCCTCTGGGAACTTTGTTTTGTGCCTGGTCATGTCCAGCTGACTCTCAGCCTGGCCTGTTTCACAGGTGTCCGACTCCGTGAGTGGACAGACCGTCGTTGACCCCAAAGGCTACCTGACAGATTTAAATTCCATGATCCCTACACACGGAGGGGACATCAAGTGAGTGCTTTGCGGAATTGCTGGGCTGGGATGGAGGTGCTAGTGGCCTAGGGTGTTTTGGATTTTATGTGGAAAATCTGCCGTCAGAATGTGACATGGTTGTTCTAAGAAATACACAGTGGAGTAGTTTGGTTTTTTCATTTGAAAATGTCTGTATCCATTCATCGCGTACGCTAAATGTTTTACATGTGATAGTGCAAGTCTGTGCCTGTGCTGAGCGGGAAAGCAGCCAGCCCTAGATCCGCACGTCCCATCTAGACCTTCAGGTCTCAGCATTTGTCTGTGGCGAGGCTGAATGGGCTTGGAATAGTGTACACTGAGTTTTGTGTTGGTTTGTGTAACTCAGGACATCAGGATTGAGAGTTCTCACGTTGTGACTGTGAAGTGCGTGCTTTCATTCCGGGTCTCGGGTGCACCCTGGCAGCATGGCCTGATGCTGTGTGCACTCTCACTCTTGTAGTGATATCAAGAAGGCACGACTGCTCCTCAAGTCTGTTCGGGAGACAAACCCTCATCACCCGCCAGCCTGGATTGCGTCAGCCCGCCTGGAGGAAGTCACTGGGAAGCTACAAGTAGCTCGGAACCTTATAATGAAGGGGACAGAGATGTGCCCCAAGGTGAGGCGTGCTGTGAGGTGTTTCCTGGGAGGCTACATAATGGTAGGACCCCTACGGAAGTAAACTCATTAGAGCAAATCTTTTTGTCTTTTGGTATTGGAACTACAGAGAGTGGAACAGGCAGGGGAGGAGGTGAAACATGACCACGCATTTTTCCTGCTTGTTTACACATGGAGTGAAGGCTGACCCACCATCGGTTTAATGACAGGCTAAGCTTCCTTATAAAGAGCTCAGTTGATCAGCTCTTCACCCACCTAGGTGCCAGGTGCTGTGGCCCACGCCTATAATCTCAGCTCTTTGGGAGGCCAAGGGGGGTGAATCATCTGAGGCCAGGAGCTCAAGACCAGCCTGGCCAACATGGCAAAACCCTGTCTCTACTAAAAATACAAAAATTAGCTGGGCATGGTGACAGGCGCCTGTAATCCCAGCTGCTCGGGAGATGGAGGTTGCAGTGAGCCGAGATTGTGCCATTGCATTCCAGCCTGGGGGATAGAGTGAGATTCCGTCTCAAAAAACAACAAAAAAGAACTACCCAAGCAGATGCACAGTCTCTGCTTTGTCCGTGGAGTTACTCTGCATGGCATCGTATTCTTTTCACAAAGTGGTGTTTCGTGTTCTTTACTCAGACATACGGTAGCATGTTCCCAAGTGTTGTCATAGGGGTGAGTCCTGGTACAGGTGTGTTTGAGGCTGAGCTGATCGGCTTTTGTAAGATCTGGGGCCCGAGGATCTGCTCTAGAGGTGCCTGCTGCCTGCTGTGGCTTCCAGCCTGCATTGAGCCTTACTGTTCCTATCTCTTGCCTCACAGAGTGAAGATGTCTGGTTAGAAGCAGCCAGGTTGCAGCCTGGGGACACAGCCAAGGCTGTGGTGGCCCAGGCTGTCCGTCACCTCCCACAGTCTGTCAGGATTTACATCAGAGCAGCAGAGCTGGAAACAGATATTCGTGCAAAGAAGCGGGTTCTTCGTAAAGGTGAGCCTCCCTTAGAGGTGCCTTCCACAAGCAGGTGTTCCTGGGGGCTCTGGTCCCTCCCTCGTGGGTGCCCTTCCACCAGCAGGGGCTCCTGGGGGCCCTGGTCTCTGAAGGAGGACTGCTTTCTCCATTCCTGGGGCCCCTCCTCTCAGCAGCTTTTGTGCTCCTGGCTCAGGCTTTTGGTGAGAGTGGATAAGGAGCCAGGGACATTTTTCAGGCCTTTCCCCAGGTTGGGTTGTCTCTGCTCTTGGACCCTCCATGGGGGAGGGATACTGTGGTGGGCCACTTCCCATCCTGGCAGGGAAGCTTGGGTTGAGCCCTCACTCCTGCCTTTTTCCGGTGTGTGATCTTGGATGTGCTGGGCGGTCACTCTGTGGTCCAGGCTTCCCTCATCTATGGGGTGAGAACAGTAGTATCTCAAAGCCTGTGTCCTGGGGCTCTGAGGGCCCCTGAGATGGTCTACGTGAAGAGCATGCTGAGCCAGCACCTGGCACCTGGCAGACCCTTTGTGGGTGTTATTCATTCTCTCTCCTGAGGGGCACCAGAGCCACACGTTGATTGAACTCCTGCCCGCTGCTGACAAGGCAGGGCCTCCCAGCTCCTGCGAGGCAATGTGTGCCATCAGCTCAGGTCAGATAATGACGGGTGGTGTGCCTACCAGGGAAACTGATTCCACCCAGGGATTTCTGCCAGGATGCGCTTTTGTGGTGGTTTGTTTATTTTTCTTACTGTGGATTCATTAAAGGAGCACTGTTTCTCTTGTCACCAGAACTGTGTAGTAGATGCTGCTCTTGAACTGGGTTCAGAACAAGTGCTAGTCGGGGCTGTTCTGAAGCACATCTGTGCAGTGGCTTCTACCTGAATTGTTTTTTGTTTGTTTGTTTGTATTTGAAACAGTCTTGCTTTGTCGCCCATCTGGAGTGCAGTGGCATGATCTTGGCTCACGGCGACCTCTGCCTCCAGGGTTCAAGCGATTCTCCTGCCTCAGTCTCCCGAGTAGCTGGGATTACAGGCGTGCACCACCACGCCCAGCTAATTTTTGTATTTTTAGTAGATACAGCGTTTCCTCATGTTGGCTAGGCTGGTCTCAAACTCCTGACCACAGGTGATCCTCCCACCTCGGCCTCCCAACGTGCTGGGATTACAAGCATGAGCCACTGTGCCTGGGCTGTGTGTGTGTGTGTGTGTGTGTGTGTGTGTGTGTATGTGAGTGTGAGTGTGTGTGAGATGGAGTCTCACTTTGTCGCCCAGGCAGGAGTGCAATGGCACAATTTTGGCTCATTGCAACTTCTACCTCCCGGGTTTAAGTGATCCTTTTGCCTCAACCTTATGAGTAGCTGGGACTACAGGTGCATGCCACCATGCCTGGCTAATTTTTGTATTTTTAGTAGAGATGGGGGTTTCACCATGTTGGCCAGGCTGGTCTGGAACTCCTGACCTCAAGTGATCTGCCCACATCAGCCTCCCAAAATGCTGGGATTATCAGCATGAGCCACTGCACCCAGCATGAATTTTTTTTTTTTTTTTTTGAGATAGCGCCTTGCTTTTTCACCCAGGCTGGAATGCAGTGGCTCAGTCTTGGCTTACTGCAACCTCCACTTCCCAGGCTCAGGCGATCCTGCTGGCTTAGCCTCCCGAGTAGCTGGGACTGTAGGTGCCACCACTGCGCCCAGCTGTTTCTAATTTTTGGTAGAGATGGGATTTTGCTATGTTGTTCATGCTGGTCTCAAACTCCTAGCCTCAAGTGATCCTCCTGCTTTGATTTCCCAGAGGGCTGGGATTACAGACATGAGTCATTGCATCCAGTCTGTTCTTCCTGAATTTATAGCCTTGGAAAAATAAGGTGTATTTTGTGGAATCAAGGGTAGTTTTCAGTGAGAGCTTTCCAGCTCTCATTTTTTCAAATGTGTGTTAAGTGAAATATCATATAGTGATGGGTCATATTGAGGCTTCTGTGCCATTAGTCAGGGCTGTGCAGGTGAGGGGCTCTTTGCTAGAAAGCCCCTTATCAAATACAGTTCATTCACTTAACGTCCACATTTGTTGGAGGCCAGGTGAAGTCGGCTTGCCAGTGGCCCGAGTTCCCCCCGCCTTGTGCTCTGATCTGTGAACATGCTTTCTTCTGTCGGGGCTAGTGCAGCCCAGCTGCTCAGTGAGTGCACAGGGACAGCCTCTTATAACGGGGCCAGGAACAGAAAGCGAGCACCTGTCTTGGTTTTTAGAAATCATTTTATCTTTTTTCAGCTAGGAAGAAATCGTTCTTTGATGAAAAGCACATTAAAGTCTGGGTAATTAGTATTGTTTATTTAGGAAAGCTCTATTGAATTCTTCCTGCCACAGTTTGATGAATGATCATGAATGTCTTTGTGGCCACTCCCTACTCGCCACCAGATTGTCTGGGTTCATTTCCAGTTGACTTTGGATTTGGAGGGGAGTATGCTGTTGGAGGTGGGTGCTGTCAGGGAGTGTTGAGAGACTGTTTCCATGGCCATCCTCAGGGAGCGGCCTCCTGGCTCTGCTGTCTCGGGCAGAAAAGCTGTGCTAAGGTGGAATGAACGCTGGATCTCCAGGACGGCCTTTGCCACTGCCCCTAGTACTGGTCTTGGCCTGCCCCTTCCCAAGAGTGTTTCTAAAAACAGTGCTCTTTTTCTGAGGTGAAGCCCAGCACTGCTTCATTTGTTGTTAGTGAACACTTAAAAGTGGCTTGGAAGGTCAGGTTTTTGAAATTAAGATGACAACTCCCTCCACTGGTGACTTAGGACACCTGCCAGCCCGGCAGCCGGGCAGGGCATGTGGGCCGTTGTTAGGCTGAACTGACACCTTAGTCCTTTGTTGGGAGAACAGACGTTTCGAGTGCTGGTCTTGAGAGCTGAGGAAGCTGAGTAGCCTTGGCCATGGTGCTTGACCTCTGAGCTTCCATGTCTTCATCTGTAAAAAGGAAGAGGGCTTCAGGATTGGGGAGGGTGCAGCATGTGAGCTTACTGGCTGGGGTGGGCTGGCAGCCCCCTTACAATAACAGCTCACAGGAAGTGCGAAGTGCCGTGCGACTCCGCTAGTTAATGCGGATGTGTGAAAGTGGAGTTAACTTTACACTAAAGCCATAGACCCTGGCCTGTGAAGCGTGGCATTCTTCAGCGGCCATCACTGTCCCTCTGGGGCACAGGAACGGCACAGTCAGGTTGCGGGTCTTTCCTGCAGTTACTTGTTCCCCAGAGAGCATGTTGGCCTCGGCACGGTCACATCTTCACAGCTTTATCTAGCATTCAGAATATGCTTTTTCTGTTCTAGGCCAACTTCAGGGATGTGTGGTTCCTTTACACACATTGGCTGGCTGTGGTGCTGCCTCCGCTTCTGCTCATAAAGTGACACTCCTTGGAGGCCATCGTACATGGCGTGCCATGTGCTTTCTGAAAGCTCCGGGGACAAGTGGCGTTGTTGGCTTTAGTGCCATGCCTGCGGGCTGCCGATGACGTGCCCCTGGAGATGATGTCAGCTGTCTCCAGAAACTTGAAGACACAGAATCCTGGGGGTCATAAGTTAGTGACTCCAAAAATTTAGTCCCACATGAATATTCTGTTCTTTAGAGACACGAAGTTCATCTCCACCAATGTACAGAAGAATAAGAAGTAGTTCATATTTAGACAAATGGAGCTTCCCCCTCCCACACAGGAGAGGTGAGAGCACACGGGAAAACCAGCTACTGGTTCTGTGTCTCCTTTCTGTCCCTCGTCTCCTGGTTGGAGGTTAGGAGGGAGCAGCTGTGCTGTTCGTGTCTCCTCCCTGTCCCTTGTCGCTTTGTTGGAGGTTAGGGCTTTCTTTTTTTTTTTTTGAGACGGAGTTTCACTCATGTTACCCAGGCTGGAGTGCAATGACGCGATCTCGGCTCACCGCAACCTCCGCCTCCTGGGTTCAAGCAATTCTCCTGCCTCAGCTTCCTGAGTAGCTGGGATTACAGGCACGCGCCACCACGCCCAGCTAATTTTTTGTATTTTTAGTAGAGACGGGGTTTCACCATGTTGACCAGGATAGTCTCGATCTCTTGACCTCGTGATCCACCCGCCTTGGCCTCCCAAAGTGCTGGGATGAGAAGCGTGAGCCACCGCGCCTGGCCAGGTCTTTCTTTACTTACTGCTGTGCCCTCTGCTATCACCTACTCGGGCAAGGTTCTTGACCTGGATGAGTAACCCAAATCTTTATTTTTAAGACACAGTCTCATCCTGTTGCCCAGTCTGGAGAGCAGTGGTGCAGTCAGCTCACTCCAGCCACAGCCTTCTGGGCTCTAGTGATTCTCCTGCTTCCGGCTCTTGAGTATCTAGCACCACAGGCGTGTACCACCATGCCCAGATAATTTTTATTTTGAGACAGGATCTACCTCTCTTGCCTAGGCTGGAATGCAGTGGCATGATCGTAGGTCACTGCAGCCTCAACCTCCCAGACTCATACTGTCCTCCTGTCTCAGCCTCCTGAATGGCTGGGTTTCCAGGGACATGTCATCATGCCTGGCTAATTTTTAGTTTTTTGTAGAGATGAGGTCTCCCTCTGTTGCGCAGGCTAGTTTTGAACTCCTGGGCTCAAGTGATCCTCCCACCTCAGTCTCCCAAAATGCTGGGATTGTAGATGTGGGCCACCGTGCCCAGCGAGGACCCAAATCTTTATCCCCAAAGGGTCTGACTTGCTGGTTGTTCTGCTTTTTTGGCAGCTGTAGTTACTATTAACTTTTACTCATAGAAGCAGAAATACTAAACTGTACTCAGGACCAGGCTCTAGATAGCCTCCCCCAGTGGGTGGCAGCAATTCAGTCTCGCTTTGGGGGTCAGGATTAGCCTCTGCCCCCAGGGCTGGTACACAGGGAGGCCAGAGGGAGCTGTGGTCTGCACCCTGGTTGGCACATACTCCCTTTGGACTAGTTCTCTTGACAGTAGGGTCCAAAGAGGCAGAGATGGGACTTGTGGCAGCAGAGCCATTCAGACATCATTGCCTATTCCTAGACCCATGTGTTCTGGCTGCGAGGTCCAGCCGGGATTGGTGTCTATTCATAGCATTTGTGACGTCCTACTGGGCTGCTAGGCCGTAGCTCTGAGTGGTGGGCGCGTGGTAAGACCATGTTCTGCCTGCATCAGTGAATTCACGTAGCTTTGTCTTTTGGCCGTCTTTCAGTTGGTCAAGCGGACTACCAGGTAATAAGGCCAGGGCTGTCAGTGCCAGTGTGCTGTGTGGAACCAAGCAGGCTTTTGCCTCCTCAGACCCTTGATCCTAAGGAGCTCCCCAGAGGTGTGGGCTGAGGGAGGAAGGCGGTTGAGCAGCCACCAGTGTGGCAGGCGTCTTGCCCTGACTCAGGCAGCTTACCTGTGCTGCACCTGCCTGCCTTCCGCCCCATCTTCTAGGTGCCATTCCCACTCTATGAGGCTACTGCTGCATCTGTGCGGCCTTGTGGCTTGGTCTGTTGTAACATCCTGAGTGGGCAGCAGGTTGCTCAGTCATTTTATGTCCCTTAGCTGAGTGTTCATTCCCCTCCAGGGCCTCACACCCAGCCAGGGGCTGTTTCTCAGCGGTAGAGCAGGTGTCTGCAGGAGAGCTTAGCTAGCTCACGTGCCCCTCCCCTCCCCGCTCCTCTTCCCTCCTCTGTCCTTCCCGTCCCTCCCCTGCCCCTCTCCCTTCCCCTTTTTTCTCTTTCTCTCTCTCTCTCTTTTTTTTTTTTTTTTTTTTGAGACTGAGTCTCCCTCTGTCACCTAGGCTGGAGCTGGAGTTCAGTGGTGCAGTTTTGGCCCACTGCAGCCTCCACCTCCTGGGCTCAAGCAACCCTCCCCCGTTAGCCAGTAGCTGGGACCACAAGCACATGCCGCCATGCCCAGCTAACTTTTATATGTTTTTTGTAGAGACGGGGTTTCACCATGTTGTCCAGGCTAGTCTCGAACTCCTGGGCTCAAGCAGTCCTCCCACCTCAGCCTCCCAGAATGCTGGGATTACAGATGTGAGCCACTGCAATCAGCCACCTGGCCTAATTTCTTCCTTTTTCTTTTTTTTGAGTCAGAGTCTCTCTCTGTCACCCAGGCTAGAGTGCAGTGGCACAATCTCAGCTCACTTCACCTCCACCTCCTGGGTTCAAGAGATTCTCCTGCCTCAGCCTCCCCAGTAGCTGGGATTACAGGTGCCCACCACCACCATGCCTGGCTAGTTTTTGTATTTTTAGTAGAGATGGGATTTTACCATGCTGGCCAGGCTGGTTTTGGACTCCTGACCTTAGGTGATCTGCCTGCCTTGGCCTCCCAAAGCTCTGGGATTACAGGCATGAGCTTCTGTGCCCTGCCTAATTTTTTTCTTTAAAAAAATTTATTTTATTTTATTTTTTAAATTAATATGCATGCCATTGCACAGTCTAATTTCTTAACATCATTGAATGTCTACAACGTTGATTTTTTTCCAGCTCTCATGTCCGTACCTGCCACACACACATGCACACAGAACCACATGCACACACAGTTGGTTTGAATCAGTGTTCAAAGTCTGAACATTGCCATTTGGTTGATGTTTTTCTGGGTTCTTTGATGGAATTGGCTTGTTTCTTCTTGAGATTCCTTGTGTCAGGGTTTTGCTCACTGCAGGCATGAGATTGTTTCATGTGGGTCCTCCGTTTCCTGTATTCTGTTATAAATTAGAAGGTAGATTTGGAAACTTGGTAAGAGTAAGCTTTGATTTTTTTTTTTCTTTTTTATCAAGAAAGTATTAGTGGCGATCCAAGCAGCATCAGGAGCTGCAGAGGCTGTCACTGCTCGGTGGCCACAGTGTCCTTCATGGAGTTCTCCACAGCCTTTCAGCTCCTGCCTTTGGCAGTGGCTGGTGACTGGCGCCTGCCTCTGTGACTTTATTGGGGTGTGCAAGATGGTGACATTACAGTTAGGTCACTCTTTTTGTTTTTATTGCCAGAATTATTCTAAAGAGAAGAACTCTTCTGTATGCATGGTTTGGTTATTCTGAGTTTATTTAGGAAAGACAGATACTTGATTTTCTCTCCTTTCAAATTTTGGAATGATGAGTTGGTTTTCTAGCATCCTCCAAGGGTGACTAATGGTCTGTTTTAGCTTTGCCATGAACTTTGAATGCTGTTGTATTTTGTGGGTTCGAATACACTGCAGATAA
>NW_016107870.1:964335-967121 GCF_001604975.1 Cebus imitator
TTTCACCATGTTGACCAGGATGGTCTCGATCTCTTGACCTCGTGATCCACCCGCCTCGGCCTCCCAAAGTGCTGGGATTACAGGCTTGAGCCACCACGCCCGGCCTTCCCTAAATATCTTAAGTAAATTATGTAGATCTTAAGTGTACAGTTTGATGTCTTCATACATGCACCCGTGTAACCCACACTTGACCAAGGCATAGAACATTTCCAGGGCAGGCGCTGTGGCTTATGTCTGTACTCCCAGCGCTTTGGGAGGCCGAGGTGGGTGGATCACTTGAGGTCAGGAGTTTGAGACCGGCCTGACCAATGTGGCGAAACCTCGTCCCTACTAAAAGTACAAAAATTAGCCAGGTGTGGTTGTAGGCACCTGTAGTCCCAGCTACTTGGGAGGCTGAGGCAGGAGAATCACTTGAACCCAGGAAGCAGAGGTTTTAGTGAGCTGAAATCGCACCATTGCACTCCAGCCCAGGCGACAGAGTGAGACTCTGTCTCAAAACAAAAAACAAAAAAACATTTCTGTCCCCCTAGAAAGTCCCCTGGTGGCTCTCAGTCAATCCACATATCCACATTCGTTGGCAGTCATGCTTCTGACTTATTGCATCAAGATTAGTTTTGCCTGTTTTCAAAAGTCACATGCAGGGAGTCATACAGTAGAAACTCCTTTGGGACTGGTTTCTTTGGTTCAGCATGTTTTCGAGGTTCATTCCCGTCGTTGCTGGTGTAGTGAGTCCTGCTGATGTGACCCTGGCAGTCTTCGGTCACCCTCTTGCTTTCTGCTTCCACGAGGTGGTTGTCTGTCCTTGTTTGTGTCTGCCCCAGACCTGAAGGAACACATGTACAGGGCAGGTGTGTGGTTCTTGACTGTCACTGGGGAAGTCCACCTCACCCTGACCAGCAGCCTCCTGCTCGTATCTCCTTTTCTGTGACGTGGTTTCTCATTTGACTTCCTAGCCCTCGAGCATGTTCCAAACTCGGTTCGCTTGTGGAAAGCAGCCGTTGAGCTGGAAGAGCCCGAAGATGCTAGAATCATGCTGAGCCGAGCTGTGGAGTGCTGCCCCACCAGTGTGGAGGTGAGTCTGGTGGGCTCAGGGCCACCATAGCCCAAAGTGGCCAAGGCCTGATGAGCCCAGGTTCAGTGTCTGGAAGTGACGCTGTAAGCAGAGCACGGAGTTCACTCAGGCTGCGATTTCTGGGAGCAGAAGGCCATGTGGAACCCGTTTGCTGTTCTGTACGCAGCTGCTAGGCAGGGTGGTCAGTGGCTTCAGCTGGCTGTGCTCTTCATGGAAGTGCAGAGAGAATCTTAGCTCATCCGTGATGACTGTAGAAAATGCTCTGCCCGGCACTCTCAGGGGCCGTTCTTCTCGTTCAGCCCAGAGCTTGTCACGGGAGCTGAAGGTGGCAGGGAGATAGAAAACATTGCTTTCTGCCAGCCCCACGTGTCTGCTCTTTGCCTCAAAGCTAGTGGGATTTCTTTGGTTTTAAGCATTCCAGTTTACAACATTCTGTGCAGTGATTTTTAGTCTTGGTTTTATGATACCCAGTATGTCTTTAATTATCTTAAGGGATGTTGTGAAATTTTCCAAACAAAATTAATCTTATTTTATTTACATAAAAATAAATAAAGCCTGTACACATTTTAGGGATGGAATGTTGCAGAGTCAACATTGCTAGGGTCTGGGAACTCCAGGAGGCTGAACGCCCTTCTGTGTGTTCAGCCCATGAGGGCAGTAGCCTCGTCCTGCTTATCTGTGCCAGGGCCCTGGTATCAGGTCTGGCGCGCTGTGTGCCTGGAGGCAGTGTTTGTGAACATTCAGGTGAGAGTCTTTTCACGCTCACCAACTTTTCATGCTCAGTAGTCACTAAGTAGGTCAGAAGCATAAGTGAACAGTTGATCAGGTGAGAAATGTTGCTGTGAACACTTCTCAGGCTATGTTCAAATGGTTCTCGAGAGCTAAGGAAGAACATGGTGGCCACACTGGGGGCCTGTTGAGGGTGGGTCGCCGTCTGGCCTGCAGCTGTCCCTGCAGCACTGTGTCCTCTCCTTTTTCTGGTGTCCTCTCCGTGTAGCTCTGGCTTGCTCTGGCAAGACTAGAGACCTATGAAAATGCCCGCAAGGTCTTGAACAAAGCGAGGGAGAACATCCCTACAGACCGACATATCTGGATCACGGCTGCTAAGCTGGAGGAAGCCAATGGGAACACGCAGATGGTGGAGAAGATCGTCGACCGAGCCATCACCTCGCTGCGGGCCAACGGGGTGGAGATCAACCGAGAGCAGTGGATCCAGGTAGGCCGCAGGCAGGTGTCGCGGTGTCTGCTTTCACAGTGTACGTGCTGCACATAGGAGTCCTGCATGGACCTGGGGGCTGCTGAATGCTGCTGGGGAGTCCTGCGCTGGCCGCAGAAGCAGAGGTGTGGCTGGGCCCTGAAGGACCTGGGCATGCCCCTGTCACTCTTGATAGATTCAAGGTCTGGAGTTTGTCTTGGGTTGAATGCTTCTGAAGCCCCTTCAGTTGTATGCATACTGACTGCATTTCTTTTCTAGTAGAAACAGTACACCTAAAAGAGAATGACAGGAACTCTCATGGCTTCTTTTACTCTTCTCCCCAACGTTTTTGTTTTTGTTTTTGAGAGGGGGTCTTGCTCTGTCACCCAGGCTGGAGTGCAGTGACGTGATGTTGGCTCCCTGCAACCTCCACCTCCTGGGTTCAAGCCATAGCTGGGATCAGAGGCACGTACTGCCACTCCTGGCTTATTTTGTAATTTTTTTTTTTTTTTTTTTTTT
>NW_016107870.1:968516-977561 GCF_001604975.1 Cebus imitator
AAAAAAAAAAAAGACAAATTATTATTTCTGTTTTATGACAGTTTTCCTTCCTCCCTCCCTCCCTCCCTCCCTTCCTTCCTTCCTTTCTTTTCTTTCTTTCTTTCTTCTTTCTTTCTTCTTTCTTTCTTTCGACAGGGCCTTGCTGTGTTGCTCAGGCTAGAGTGCAGTGGTGCATTCATGGCTCACTGCATCTTTGATCTCCTGGGCTCAAGTGATCCTCCTGCCTTAGCCTCCCAAGTAGCTGGCAC
Source organism: Cebus imitator (assembly GCF_001604975.1). Taxonomy (NCBI): domain Eukaryota; kingdom Metazoa; phylum Chordata; class Mammalia; order Primates; family Cebidae; genus Cebus; species Cebus imitator. Next base: position 968,765 of record NW_016107870.1, read on the forward strand.
TGCAGGCCTGTGACACCGTGCTTGGCTAGTTTTTTTATTTTTACTTTTTGCCTTGTTATGCTGCCAAAGCTGGTCTTAAACTCCTGACCTCCAGCGATCCTACCACTTCAACCTCCCAAAGTGTTGGGATTACAGGCATCAGCTGCCATACCCAGCTACAAGGCGGTTAATCGAGCTATAATTAACATCCTATAAAAGCCACCCATTTAAAGTTTATGATTCCATGGTTTTTAGTATATTCGCAGAGTTATACATCTATTACCGCTCTTAGAAGCTTTTCATCACTCCAGAAGGAAACCCTGTATCCATTAGTTGTTGCTCCACATTTACATACCTCTATAGCCTTTTTTTTTTTTTTTTGAGACAGGGTTTTGCTCTGTCTCCCAGGCTGGAGTGCATGGTGCAGTCTATTTTGGCTCTCTGCAAGCCTTGCTTTCTGGGCTCAAGCAATTCTCCTGCCTCAGCCTCCTGAGTAGCCAGGACTACGGGAGTGTGCCACCATGCCCGGCAAATCTTCTGTGTGGGGTTTTGCCATGTTGTTCAGGCTGCTCTCAAACTCGTTAGCTCAGGTGTTCCACCTGCCTCGGCCTCTCAAGTGCTGGGATTATAGGTGTGAGCCACCTTGCCTGTCTAACCTTGCTTTTTTACTTTCTTTCTCTATACTTTTTGTTTTCGGACATTTTGTGTATGAATCCTCTTCAACTTATACATCCTGATAAACCCATTGTAAGCTGAAAAAATCGTAAGGCTAAAATGCATTTGAGGCTGGGTATTGTGGCTCATGCCTGTAATCCTAGCATTTTGGGAGGCTGAGGCAGGCGGATCACTTAAGGTCAGGAGTTCAAGACCAGCCTGGCCAACATGGTAATACCTCATTTCTACTAAAAAATACAAAAAAATTAGCCAGGCTTGATGGCAAGCACCTGTAATTTGAGCTATTTGGGAGGCTGAGGCAGGAGAATCGCTTGAACCCAGGAGGCAGAGGTTGCAGTGAGCCAGGATGGTGACGCTGCACTCCAGCCTGGGCGACAGAGTGAGACTCCATTTCAAAAGATAAAAAAATAAAATGCATGTGATACACCTAACATATTGAACTTTATAGCTTAGCCTAACCTACATTAAACATGCTCAGAATGCTTGTCAAAGTGTCGCTTCTACTGAATGCATGTGGCTTATGCACCATCCCACGCTGGGATGCCTCCTGTGAGTGGAATCACACGATGTGTGATCTTTTGTGACTGGCCTTAATTTAGTGCGTTTTCCAGGTTCCTCCATGTTGTAGCATGGAGGCATTGAAATCCTTTATTTTTAAATTAGATTGTGTCTTTATTATTGTCTATGTATTATTTTTGTCTATTGTTTTATTATTGAGTTGTAAGAGATGTTTTATTTTATTTTTTTTTTTGAGACGGAGTTTCGCTCTTGTTACCCAGGCTGGAGTGCAATGGCGCGATCTCGGCTCACCGCAAGCTCCGCCTCCTGGGTTCAGGCAATTCTCCTGCCCCAGCCTCCTGAGTAGCTGGGATTACAGGCACGTGCCACCATGCCCAGCTAATTTTTTGTAGTTTTAGTAGAGACAGGGTTTCACCATGTTGACCAGGATGGTCTCGATCTCTTGACCTCGTGATCCACCCGCCTTGGCCTCCCACAGTGCTGGGATTACAGGCTTGAGCCACCGCGCCTGGCCAAGAGATGTTTTTATAGGTTCTGGATATAGTGACTTATCAGATACATGATTTGCAAATACAGATGGCCCCTGACTTCCCATGGTTTCACTTTACTGTGGTTCAGAAGCAATTTGCATTCAGTAGAGACTGTACATGGAGGAAGAGCCAGCACCTTTGTTGCAGGCCCTGAGGTCTGGGTGCTGGGTCATTGCCCACTGACCTGCCCACGAGTTCTCAGCACTGACCTTCTCACCAGCGTCTCTGCCTCAGATCCTTGCTCTTGGCTCTGCTTTCTGTCTGGGGTGGTTTTCTGGTGCTGACAGGGCCCAGGAGGTGTGGGAGCACCTGGCTCCTGTGGCACTTCACTCGCCCATGTTGTAGTCCCCCAGGTTGGCGCCATGGTGGTGCCTGTGCCCCTGCCCCTGCCGCTCTGGTTGGTAGACACATTGTCTTGCACTTGTGGGAATATATTTGTAAGATGAATGCCTTAAAGTAGAACTGCTGGGTCAAATATGTGCATGTTTCATTTTGATAGAGAATGAGAACTTGCCCTCCATAGAGATATGTGCTTCTTAGCAGTATAAGATTTATGCCCATCGTCACCAAGTGAACCAGTCGGCATATGTTCCAGTGTTGCTCATCTGATACATGCAAAATGGTACTTAGAATTATTTAATTAGCATCTTGAAAATAAGAATGGGGGCTGAGTGTTGTGGCTCATGCCTGTGTCCAGCACTCTGGGAGCCCAAGGATCACTTGAGCCCAGGAGTTGAGGACACCATTGTTCTCCAGCCTAGGTGACCCAGTGAGACCCTGTCTCAAAAAAAGAATGGGGCCAGGCATGGTTGCTTATGCATTAATCCCAGCACTTTGGGAGGCTAAAGCAGAATTACTTGAGACCAGGAGTTTAAGACCAGCTTGGGTAACATAAGGAGACCCCGTTCCTACAAAAATAATGTAATCATGGACGTGCTGGTACATGTCTGTAGTCCTAGCTACGCGGGAGGCTCCCATGGGTCTGGGAGTTTGAAGCTGCAGTAAGCTACAATTGCACCACAGCACTCCAGCTTGAGTGACGGTGGGGAGACCCTGGCTCGCTCTCTTTCTGTCTCTCTCTTTTTTTTTTTGCAAGAAGGGAGTCTTGCTCTGTCACCCAGGCTGGAGTGTAGTGGTGTGATCTGGGCTCACTGCAACCTCCGCCTCCTGGGTTCAAGTGATTCTGCCCCAGCCTCCTGAGTAAGCTGGGATTACAGGGGCCTGCCATCACGCCTGGCTAATTTTCATATTTTTTATTTTTATTTTTTTTAGTAGAGATGGGGTTTCACCAGGTTGGCCAGGCTGGTCTCAAGTTCCTGACCTCGTGATCTGCCCTCCTTGGCCTCAGAGTGCTGGGATTACAGGCATCAGATACCACACCTGGCCGAGACCTTGTCTCTTAAAAATAAAAAGCTTTAAAAAAAATACGAAAAAAAAGAAAAAAAGGCCGGGTGTGGTCACTCACGCTGTAGTCCAAGCACTTTCGAGGCCACGGCGGATGGATCACCTGCGGTTGGGAGTTCAAGACCAGCCTGACCAACATGGTGAAACCCTGTCTTCAAAAAAATACAAAAAATAAAAAAAAAGATTTTACATTTCTTTCCACATGTTTAAAGAGCTGTTTGTATTTTTATTTTCTGGTGAACAGTGTGTCTGTGTCCTTTGTGACATTTCTCTGTTGCTTTTTCCCGATTGGTGTGAACAGACTCACTTCCTCAGCTCCTGCTAGGCAATATCAGCATCTCATACTCATGTCTCTCAGTCTGACCATCCAGGAACGCCTTGCTCCCTGTTGGGAATCTGCAGCTCTGATTTCCAAAATCAAAAATAATTTCTGTGTTCCTCTTTCAGGATGCCGAGGAATGTGACAGGGCTGGGAGTGTGGCCACCTGCCAAGCCGTCATGCGCGCCGTGATTGGAATTGGGATTGAGGAGGAAGATCGGAAGCACACCTGGATGGAGGATGCTGACAGTGTGAGTTGGTGGCAGGCCCTTGTCCCATTGTGGAGTCCCTGCTTGTGGGAGCGGCAGGCACCTTAACTAGGAGGCTGTTTTAAAACTTCTGCATACACTTGTTTGCATGTGGTTGCACTCATAAGGGGTACAGCTTGCTTTCTGTTAACCTCAGTTTTTTTGTGTTTGTGTTTGTGTTTTTGTTTTTGTTCTTTTGAGACAGAGTCTTGCTCTGTCACCCAGGCTAGAGTGTAGTGGCGTGATCTCAGCTCACTGCAACCTCTGCCTCTTGGGTTTAAGGGTTTCTTCTGCCTCAGCCTCCTGAGTAGCTGGGATTACAGGCACACGCCACCATGCCTGGCTAATTTTTATATTTTTAGTAGAGACAGGTTTTTACCATGTTGGTCAGGCTGATCTCGAATGCCTGATCTTGTGATCCACCTGCCTCGGCCTCCCAGAATGCTGACATTAGAGGTATGAGCCACCATGCCCAGCCTGTTAACCTAAGTTTAAGTGAAGAGCTCATGTTTTGAATTCTTACTGAATGCACAGAGCCCAGCACATTATTCAAGGTCACACAGTAAGTGGCCAGGCCTGGGAGCTGGGTGTGGTTGGACCGCAGCTGTTTTAGCTGTTACTGCAAGGACATCTGGGCTGTCGCTGGTCCCTGGTTTCTACTGTAAATTGCATTTCAGAAAACATTTTGCATACAGAGCTTTTACCTCCTCTGAGATTATTTCCTTAGAATAGGTTTCCAGAGAAAAGATTTTAGGGCCAAAATCAGTAAAGATGTGTAAGCTTTTTTTTGTTTTTCGAGAGTCTCACTCTGTTGCCCAGGCCGGAGTACAGTGGTGAAATCTCAGCTCACTGCAACCTCTCCCTCCCAGGTTCAAGCAATTCTCCTGCCTCAATCTCCCGAGTAGCTGGGATTACAGGTGTACCCCACCACACCCGGCTAATTTTTGTATTTTTAGTAGAGCTGGGGTTTCACTGTGTTGGCCAGGATGGTCTGGAACTCCTGACCTCAGCTAATCCGCCCACCTCAGCCTCCCAAAGTGCTGGGGTTACAGGCCTGAGCTATGGTACCTAGCCATTTAAGGTATTTAATGCAGATATAGCGCTCTTTTCCTTTTTAAAATAAAAATAATTTTAGACATATAGGAATGTTGCAAAAGTCTGCAAAGAATTCTTATGTGTCCTTCACCCAGGTTCCTTGTAATTTACCCATTTTACCGTATTTGCCTATTTATTTAGAGACAGGGTCTTGCTCTGTCATCCAGACTGGAGTACGGTGGCATGATCATGGCTCACTGCCACCTTGAACTTCTGGGTTCAAGGGATCCTCCTGTCTCAGCCTCCTGAGCATCTGGGGCTACTTGGGCATGCCGCCACACCCAGCTAGTTTTTAAAATCTTTTTTTAGAGATGGGGTCTTGCTATTTTTGCCCAGGCTGATCTCAGACTCCTGGCCTTGAGCCATCCTCCTGCCTCAGCCTCCTGAGTTGCTGGGATTACAGGTGTGAATCACCGCGCCCAGTTCACATTTGCTTTCTTATTCCCATCACACTCATGCACCTGCCTCTTACTTTTTTCCTGGAACAGTTTGACAGTGAGTGAGTTGCAGATGTGATGCACTTTACCTTTAAACACTTTTGGTGTGTATTACTTTAAAAGAGGACATTCTCTTACACAACCATAGCTCAGTTATCAAAATAAGGAAATTAATGTTGGGACAGTACTATCATGTAACTTGAAGACCTTACTCAAATCTCACCTGCCAGCTGGGCGTGGTGGCTAACACCTGTAAACCCAGCACTTTGGGAGGCCGAGGTGGGCAGATCGCTTGAGCTCAGGAGTTGAAACCAGCCTGGGCAACATGGCAGAACCCCATCTTTACAGAAACAAGCCAGGCATGGTGGCGCACACCTGTAGTCCCACCTACTCAGGAGGCTGAGGGGGGTGGATCACTTGAGCTCAGGAGTTTGAGGCCATGGTTAGCCATGATTGTGCCACTGCACTCTAGCCTGGGCGACAGCAAGACCCTATCTGAAAAAAAGAAAAAGTCTCACCCGTTGTCTCTGTGTCCTTTTAGCAAAAGAAAAAACCGACTGTGTTCTGTTCAGGAATACAGGGTCATCCTCAGGTCAGGCTGGAAGAGAGCTGAATTTTTTTTTTTCATGAGCCTGAATTTTTTTTGAGGATCACGGGCCAGTGATTCTATAGACCCCTCTTTGACCTTGGTCTCTGTGGTGTCTCCTCTGGGTTGCGTTGGGTTCTCAGGATGCATCACAACAGAGAGGTGTGCACCTGTTCAGCTCCTACCCTTTGGTGCAGGCAGTGGCTGCAGGCGTTTCCACTGTATGGTTGCTGTTTGTTTCTTTGTTATTAGGATCCATTAATGATGCTTCTAGGCTTGAATCAGTTATTTCTGTGGTGTTTGCTAAATGATCATTTTTAAAAATCTTTTTTTATACATTAAAATTTTTTTTGGTAGAAACTGTGTCTCACTGTGTTGTCCAGGCTGGACTGCTACTCCTGGCCTCAAGTGATCCCACCTCAGCCTCCCAAAATGTGCAGTATTACAGGTGTGTCGCCGTGCGTGGTCATGCACACATGGTGATGTTGTGAAGCTTCTGCGTTTTATCAGTTGGAATTCTGCAGTAATGAAGAGCTTCACTTTCTCCTTCATCCGCGTGTGCTCACTTCCTTCCCTCTGCATCGGCCTCCGTGTGATACACACGTGATTCTTTTTTTTTTTTTTTTTTTTGGTGGGGTATCGTTATGTCCCCAGGCTGGAGTGCAGGGGCACAATCTTGGCTCACTGCAACCTCCGCCTCCCGGGTTCAAGTGATTCTCCTGACTCCCGACTAGCTGGGACTACAGGCGTGTGCCACCACCCCCAGCTAATTTTCATAGCTTTACTAGAGGCAGGATTTCACCATGTTGACCAGGATGGTCTCGATCTCTTGACCTCGTGATCTGCCTGCCTCGGCCTCCCAAAGTGCTGGGATTACAGGCGTGAGCCACTGTGCCGGGCCACACATGGTTCTTTTGCACACCGTGTGGCACAACCCAGAGCTGGGCCATCCTCCTGCCTCATGGGGTTTTTTTGTTCATTTTTTTTGTTTAATTTGAGATGGAGTCTCACTCTGTCGCCCAGTGGAGTACAGTGGCGTGATCTCAGCTTACTAGAACCTCCACCTCCTGGGTTCAAGGGTTCAAGCAGTTCTCCTGCCTCAGCCTCCCGAGTAGCTGGGATTACAGGTGTGTGCCACTATGCCCAGCTAATTTCTGTATTTTTTATAAAGATGGGGTTTCACCATGGTGGCCAGCCTGGTCTTGAACTCCTGACCTCAGGGTGATCCACCTGCCTTAGCCCCCTAAAGTGCTGTTGGAGTGGATGGGTTTTTCTCTTTGTATTCACTTGTCTTTTACAGGTTTCTAATGAGTGTAACTTTTATCATGGTAAATATATGCAACACCTATATTTGTGTATTTATTTTTTGAGACAGGGTCTCACTTGCCCGGGTTGGAGGCGGCGGCGCAATCTCCGCACACTTAGCACTTCGCCTCTCGGGTGCAAGCAGCTCTTTCGCCCCAGCCACCCAAGTAGCTGGGACTACAGGCACGTGCCACCGTACCCAGACAACTTTTGTGTTTTTAGTAGAGACAGGTTTTCACCATGTTGGTCAGGCTGGTCTCAACCTCCTGACCTAAGGGGATCTGCCTGCCTTGGCCTCCCAAGGTGCCGAGATTACAGGCGTGAGCCACTGCACCTGGCAACTATACCTAGTTTTTAAAAAAGAAACCAATATGTGTGATCTGCAGTTACAGCATGTGTGTGTGTGTGCCTGCACACAAACGTATGCCTTGGCCACAGCTGTGTGTGTGTGTGTGTGCACGCGCATGTGTGCATATGTCTCGGCCACAGACCTGTGTGTGTGTGAGTGTGTGTGTGTGTGTGTGTGTGTATGTGCGCGTGTGCATATGTCTCGGCCACAGACCTGTGTGTGTGTGCATGTGTGCATATGTCTCGGCCACAGCCCTGCGCGCATGTGTGTACGTGCGCATGTGTACATGTCTCAGCCACAGCCTTGTGTGTGTGTGTGTGTGTGCATATGTCTCGGTCACAGCCCTGTGTGTGTGTGTGTGTGTGTGCGTGCTCGCGTGCCTGTCTTGGCCACAGCCGTGTGTGTGTGCGCGCACGCACGCGTGTGTGCATCTCGGCCACAGCCCTGTGTATATGTGTGTGTACGTGTGTGTATGCCGTAGCCACAGCTGTGTGTGTGTATGTGTGCATATGCCTTGGCCACAGCTGTGTGTGTGTGTGTGTGTGTGTGTGTCTGCATATGTACATGGGTCGCAGGCACAGCCATGTGTTTGCGTATGTTTACATGTTCCTGTGCCTTGGCCACAGCTGTGTGTGTGTGTGTGTGCGTGCGCGCGCGCGTGTGCGTATGCCTCAGCCACAGCCCTGTGTATGTGTGTGTCTGCACGTGTACATATGCCTCAGTCACGGCTGTGTGTGCCTGTGTTCACATGTGTGCATGTCTCAGCCACAGCTGTGTGTGTGTGTCTCCGCATGTGTGCCTATGCCTCGGCCACAGCTGTGTGTGCATGTGTGCGTATGCCTTGGCCACAGCTGTGTGTGCGTGCGCCCGCATGTGTGCGTATGCCTCGGCCACAGCCGTGTGCGCATGTGTGCGTATGCCTCGGCCACAGCTGTGTGCGTGCGTGCGCATGTGTGCACACCTCCGTCACCTGCAGCTTGTGCACCTCTTGCAGGCCAAGAGACCAGCAGGCAGCCCCATGTGTTCCTTTTTCAGTGTTATTGTCCTCATCCTCTGGTTTGTCTCTTTCACATACACTGGAGTAAGCATAGCTGTTTTTCAAAGTGCTTGTAATTCTGGAGTAAGAACTACAGTGTTTTCTGTGCCCGGAGTGTGGTTTCCTGGTCCTAGATTGTGCACTGGCATGATCTTGGCCCACTGCAGCCTCTACCTCCTGGACACAAGTAAATCTCCTGCCTTAGAATCCGGAATAAGGGCCGGGCGCGGTGGCTGAAGCCTGTAATCCCAGCACTTTGGGAGGCCGAGGCGGGTGGATCACGAGGTCAAGAGATCGAGACCATCCTGGTCAACA
>NW_016107870.1:977774-984237 GCF_001604975.1 Cebus imitator
AAACTCCGTCTCAAAAAAAAAAAAAAAAAAAAAAAGAATCCGGAATAGCTGGGATTACAGGTACTTGCCATCACACTCGGCTAAGTTTTGTATTTTTAGCACAGATAGGGTTTTACCATGTTGGCCAGGCTGGTCTCAAACTCCTGTCTTCAGATGATCTGCCCTCCTTGGCCTCCCAGTGTGCTGGGATTATATGCGTGAGCCACTGCGTCCGGCCTGGATTGTGGTTCTGATGAGATAAAATGCTGTTGCACATCTTTTAGCAGATACCATCATTGAGAATTGTATGAAGCTGGGGAGGGCATCATGCCACTTGCTCTGGGGGCGGTGCCGGGCTGCCCATTCTCACGTCTGTCTCTCTGCTCTAGTGTGTGGCCCACAATGCCCTGGAGTGTGCACGCGCCATCTACGCCTACGCCCTGCAAGTGTTCCCCAGCAAGAAGAGTGTGTGGCTGCGTGCCGCGTACTTCGAGAAGAACCATGGCACTCGGTATGTGGTGGGGCCTGTCTGCCCCCGTGTGCTAATGAAACCTCCACCTCCATTTGTGTAGCCCTGAATTTAACCCTCTCATCTCTGCACACACAGTATTGTGCCCATTGGAGGCCTGGCCCTCTGATGGTGATGAAGGTTTTAATGGCACTTGGGACTTTGCAACTGCATCCATTTTTATAGCCCCTTCTGGGATAGGACTGTTACTGTTTTATAGTGGAGAAACCAAGGAATCCAGGAGGCCCATCCTGCCAAGTGTCCTGTAGCCTGAGGAGTGGCCAGAGTGTAGGCTTGAGGCTGGAGCCCGCGTGGCTCATGCCTGAGCACTGGTTGCAGCGGTGGGAGGGGCAGCATCTGGGCTCAGGCGGGCGTGTTTTCTTTCCATTTAAGCTGTGTCGGCTTTGGGTTTTGACTGTTTTTGTGTGCTTAGAGGAGGTCCTTGACAATTCTCTTTTAACTGTGCTCTTTAATTGAAAAGGTCTTTCAGGTCTGCTCTGTTGGCTGTAAGTGCTGAGTAAATTAGGCGTTGCAGTTTATTGTTTTAAATGGGCAGCTCTCAAGGGCATTGGGCTTGCGTCCCCACGAACCCTCTGTCCATCCTCTCCCAGATCCTCGGTGATGCTCCCTGTGCCGGGTGAGGACAGGCCCTGCTGGTTTCACTGGGGCTACAGCTGAGAAGGTTGAGCCTTTGCCTCTTTCCTTCTCTGGTGTTATTTAATCTCAGTGTCTTCAGGGCGTCTTTCCGTGTGGTGGCCCTCTCACACACCCACCAGCTGGTCTGGTGTTTTAGAGTGTTTGGAGATGTTTTGAAAGGCTCTCATGGTGCCCCTCTGTAGAAGGGCACCTGGAGCAGTCTAAGTGAAGAACAGAGCGGTGCTGGGTGTGGGCTGAGGTCCCAGCCTGGATGAACTGCTGCCCTCTCCCCCTGGGCACAGTGGGCAGTGCCCTCCTGCTGCCCTGCCTTCTCCTGCAGTGCAGGCTCACGGGGATGAGGGGAGGCAGCAGTGCTGGGGAGCTGGTCCTCGGGGAGCACGGTTGCTTGGCCGACCCTTCTCCACACAGTGTGATTGTGTGTGCTTGCTTTGTCTTGCTGTTGCACTCACTGAGGCCCAAAGGGGTCATTGGTGCAAGGTGATGTGACTCTGGGTGGCGGGCCGCACGAGTCCAGGGGCGTCAGGCCTGGTACCCAGGGCTGGTGGTTTTGCTCGATAATGACCTAAAATCACTTTCTTCCTACGAGAGCGTTCTTTCGGATGCCGGCAGAGTCCACCTGGGATCATAATCTTTATCGGTGGGTCCGGGTGTGCTTGTGCTCTGTGGCTCAAGATGAAAAGCCTCCCCTGTCCCAGATGGAACTTACTGCTGCCTCCAGGACACATGGCTGTAAAAGGGTCTCTTGTGAAGTTCCTCTCTCCAGTGCTGCTATTTAAACAATGCATTGCTTTGTAGAACCCTTTTCAGTAGTTTATTTTAGAAGCTTTATTGAGAGGAAAGATTTCCCCACACTCTCCCCATCATAAAATCTGGTCAATCATTTATAGCATCGAACTTTGGAGCAGTAACTGTCTTTCTGGCGCCCACGCCATGGCCGAGTGTGATGTGTGTTCTGGTTTATGGCCCTGACTGTGGTGCCCGTGGCCTCTGTCTTGCAGGGAGTCCCTGGAAGCACTCCTGCAGAGGGCTGTGGCCCACTGCCCCAAAGCGGAGGTGTTGTGGCTCATGGGTGCCAAGTCCAAGTGGCTGGCAGGGGATGTGCCTGCAGCAAGGAGCATCCTGGCTCTGGCCTTCCAGGTGGGTGAGGGTCGCCTGAGTGGTGAGGGGCTTGTGCACACAGGAGCTGACCTGGGTGCCAGCTGGGCCTGAAAGAATCCTCCATGCAACGTGGCACGTGCTGTGGTTGGGATTCCCTGGAGTCCCCCCCAGGAGCGGGGCCGTGAAGGGGGGCTGTGAGAGGAGCAGAAAGGCAGCCCAACGGGCAGGTGCTTACCTCTTGGTCTCCCCACCCAGTGTGACCACGGGCTCAGTGTTTCAGCACATAGAGCACGGGGTCACACAGTGGCTGAGGGCACCCTTACGTGAGTGGACGCATACAGACAGCCTCGCTGAGCCAACCCTGAGCGTGCCTGGTTGCCATGAGGCATGTGGGTTTTTTTAAGTACGTTGTTTCTATTGTCCCGTATGACACCCTAATACTTTATGACGATGTGGTGTTAGTCAAATGGCTTTGCAGCATACTTTTTAATAAACTGTAGAATGCTACAAACACTGTGGCTCAGGCTAACATCATAGAGTGTGCCCTTCCCTGAGCAAACACCAAGAGAAGGCACTGGCCTGGTTGAACCTTTTGCAGTCGGCTGCCTGTCTGAGATGGCATCACTCTGTGAGTAACTGCAGCGTCTGCTCCGTCTGCCCGCTGTCTGCTGCCTGTCAGGTGGCTTTCCTTGCCCACCCATTTTGGGGCTGCTTTTCAGGTCTTCTGTGACATGGTCATCTTGCATGGTCAGTGGGCGGCTATGCTGATTAGGGTTAGTCTGAGCACCAGCCCTGGGGAGGCTTTGAGGGCAGAGCCTGGGTGTCCACTGGACTCTGGGCTGTGTAAGCCTTCTCGGCCTGTGGGTGCCTTCTCCACATGTCAGCGGCACACTGGGGGTTCTCTGTCCTGCCCACATGGACTCACAAGGACAGGACAGCTGGCTTCCTTTCACCAAGCTCAGGGGAAGGAGGGAGGTTGGGTGTGGTGGGTATACCGGTATAAGATGTGAGTGACCCATTCGGGGGCTTTGAGAGGGTGTGGGTGGATCCTGGGTAAGATGGCCCTGCACCTACCCCCCTTACTGCTTGCTTGAGTGCTTCGGAGGCCTCCCCACTGTACCAGAATGAACATGGGCCTGTGTTCCAGGTGAGTCTGGACTCTTGGGCTGGAGTCTGCTCTGTCATCTCCTCCCTGGAAAGGGCTTGGACCAGGCTAATCCTGCAGCAGAGCCAGGCCTGGCCGGGTTCCTCCTGCCTGCCTGCTTTTGATTAATGTGACTGAGCGCTGGTCCCTGTGTTCTGACCCCTCTTGACGTTGCTGTACTTGCCCTCCAGGCCAACCCCAACAGCGAGGAGATCTGGCTGGCAGCCGTGAAGCTGGAGTCTGAGAATGATGAGTATGAGCGGGCCCGGAGGCTGCTGGCCAAGGCGCGGAGCAGCGCCCCCACCGCCCGGGTGCGAGGGGCAGGCAGGGCTGAGCTGGGCTGTCGGGGGCGTCGTGCACTTGGGTGGTGGTGGGAGTGAGGTGACAGCAGGCAAACTAGGCCTTGGCACACGCTCATCTTTGTGATGTGAATTTAAGTCATGCATTTATCCCCACCATTTGTGTACACAAATGGGCTATGAAACCTTGCAGAAGTACACACAGTACTGCAGGTAGCGATGTTGAAGAGTTGAGGATGAGCGTAACGTGAAGCATGTGCCCTGGAGCCGATGCCCTGTGTGACCATGCGTGTCTGCCCCGCAGGTGTTCATGAAGTCTGTGAAGCTGGAGTGGGTGCAGGACAACATCAAGGCAGCACAGGACCTGTGCGAGGAGGCCCTGCGGCACTATGAGGACTTCCCCAAGCTGTGGATGATGAAAGGGCAGATCGAGGAGCAGAAGGAGCTGATGGAGAAGGCACGGGAAGCTTACAACCAGGGGGTATGTCGCTGCCCGCACCCAGGGCTGCCGCTGACCCGGCGCTCACAGAACCGAGCCCCCTGGTGCAGGGTCATGGCCCTTCACCTCCAAGGAGAAGTGGGGGGCTGGGGAGTTAACAGCTGGTGGAGCTTCTAGTACCCCACTGTCCTGTGCTTTTCCTTGTACAAAGCTGCGCGCCTGCCCTCAGCAGTGCAGAGTGTGGCATACCTGAAGTAAAGGCTGGTGTATACACACCTGTGTGCACAGGTACATAGCGCTGCTGCACACCTGTGAACCCACAAACGCAGAGAGCATGGAGGGTGTTTTTCCGTGGACACAGGCCGCCCTGAGGCACTTGCTCAGCCACGGCAGATGAGAAGCTGGGCGTGGCTATGTCCCAGTTCTTCATAGGCACTACCTGAGCTGCTCTCTTACTTGTTGGCTGCAGTTGAAGAAGTGTCCCCACTCCACAGCCCTGTGGCTGCTGCTCTCTCGGCTGGAGGAGAAGATTGGGCAGCTTACTCGGGCACGGGCCATTTTGGAAAAGTCTCGTCTGAAGAACCCAAAGAACCCTGGACTGTGGTGAGTCCTGGTGGGTCTAGGCAGCCTGGGCGCTTGGCACAGCTCACCCATTAGGTGCCGTCCTTAACCAGCTGTGTGTGTGGAGTCACTTGTGCGGCGTTTCCAGGCTCAGGAGCTTGGGGGGCGGTAGGTGCTGGCCATGAAAAATCATGGTCGCTGCCTTGGGAGAGTCCAGCCTAGGCCTCTAGATGGCTTGATGCAGTTTAATTTGTGCTCTGATGGAGGGGCCTGGGGGAGAGAGGGGTTAATGATGGCTGGGGCGAAGGAAGCATGGATCCCAGAATGCTGACTCCATAGAGGAGGTGGCTGGAGGGCCCTGGAGGTGGGCAGGAGTCTGCCAGGTGCAGGCTGTGTTCATGGAGGTGCAGCGTCCAGCTCCGGGTGACAGGGCTGGAGCACTGCAGGGGCACTGCTGCAGACGGACAGTTCTCCTGGGTGCCTCGGGCGGCCCTGGCTCTCCCAGGCTGGTCTTGATTGTTCTGGGTGCCCTCACCTGCATCAGGATTTGAGGTCTTGCCTTGGGGTGCCTGCTGGTGGGGCAGGCAGGGATGTGGGCACCAGTGCCTTGCTTCTCTGGTGGCTGAACTCTGCTATGCAGGGAATGGAGTTTTTGCTGCTGTGACTGGGTTGAGAGCCCTTTCAGATGGGACTTCCCAGATGCTCCCACAATGTGTGCTGTTGGTAGATGGCTGTGGGACCTCCTGGGGCCTGTCTCCCCAGGTTGGAGTCTGTGCGGCTGGAGTACCGTGCGGGGCTAAAGAACATCGCAAACACGCTCATGGCCAAGGCGCTGCAGGAGTGCCCTAACTCCGGTAAGTGGGTGCTTCCTGCTTCTCACACTCAGGAGGGCTGGCGCCTCCTGAGGGAGTGGGGATTCGAGCTTCAGACAGACTGTATTAAAATGTTTTGTTTGTGTGAATCATTTCAGTCAAAAGTTTCACCCGTACTTGGCCATTAAAACATTTTAATGAGGCCGGGTGTGCTTACTCACGCCTGTAATCCCAGCACTTTGGGAGGCTGAGGTGGGCGGATCACCTGAGATCAGGAGTTTGAGACCAGCCTGGCCAACATGATGAAACTTCGTCTCTACTAAAATACAAAAATGAGCTGGGCATGGTGGTGTGTGCCTGTAATCCCAGCTACTCTGGAGGCTGAGGCAGGAGAATTGCCTGAGTCTGGAAGGCAGAGGTTGCAGTGAGCTGAGATTGCACCACTGTACTCCAGCCTGGACAACAGAGTGAGACTCCATCTCAAAAAAAATTTTTTAAGAAATTATTTTATAATACTAATGAATGTATTAAATTTATTTACTAAATAATTTAAAAATAAAATATTTTTAAATTTTATCATTTTATGTCAAGTAATGCGTGTTCAGTGTGACATTCGCTGTAAGAAGGGAGTGGAAACCAGCTGTAGACCGCTGCTGGTAGCTTGTAAATTACAGCTTGTGCTCTTGCAGAAGACTAAAGTCATGCTGTATGTTCAGTTTTGTACGTTTTCTTCAAGCTAAACAGTTAGTGAGAATTTTTTATCCTGGTTGACTCTTCAAGAATGTTAGTTTTTAGTGGCATTCTGTAATTGGACATGTAAAATACGCTGCTCACCAGTTGACCGATTATTGGACATTTAGATTTTCTCCAGTTTTTAATCTGATATTGCTTTGAGGTGACTGTCTTTCTGTATGAATCTTTATAAACATTTCTGGTGGTTTTGTTATGATACCTTTTTTTTTTTTT